>NW_008669825.1:340084-344078 GCF_000695815.1 Acanthisitta chloris | reverse complement strand
AGGAGGTTATTATTTGTGTGCTTTCATTTGTATGCTCGGGTTTTCCCCAGCTGTCTATCTCGATCATAAGCGTTTTGGGTCAGAGACTGTATTTCAGTGTATGTGTTAACCCCAATTCACACAGTGGAGCTCTGATTTTGGATGGGTCCTCCAACTGCCAATGAATAACAGTAATCGAGTGGTGAGTGTGGACTACTATCTTTCAGCCAGGACCCTGGGGTACTTGGTTTGGTTGAATCTGAATCAAAGGCAGATAAATTTCGCCTTGGATTCTTTTATTTGTTTCAGACAGGATCCCACATGCAAGCACTGACTAGGCAAATTCCTCTACTCTTCTCTGTATTGTAGTGTGGAAAATGGGAACAGCTTTGTGCTTGAAGAAAATTAATGGGCTTGGGATGTTATTTTCAAATTGTTGTAAAGTTTGTCATAACAACACTTCTTTTACAATTTTTTTTGATTGCTCAGGAATATTACTTTTCTTCTTTAGTGAAAGGTCACACAACTATATACTGTCTCTTAAAATCAGTGAATGCGTAATGGCTTCTGCTGCTCTAACAGGAATCGTTAAACAAATTCATAAATCAATGAAGCACACCGATGCATTACTTTAATTATCATTTCTGTTCAGATGGTTGGTTTATGTAATGTAATTGTTTACTATGTCTGAGTATTACTCTAGAGAAGCTTGGCTGGATCTTCATTTCAAAATCTATTCTAATTTCTTAAGCATTTTTATGAAATTAACAAACACTAGGCTATGGAGTAGACCAAAGAAATTCAGTTAAAGGAAAAATACACCCACCCTCCCCTCTCCTTTTAGCATTTGTTATGAGATAATTTTAAACATTCTTGTCATTCTGTGTGTTTGCTTAGAGATGAATGCTATCCTTAGATTTGTCAGTTAAACCCCTATAACAGTTTTTAGGCATTACAAAGCATTACATGTCATTCGGTAGACAGAATTTATGAGTTGCACTTCAATTTATGAGTTGGCTTCAACAGTACCACGTTTAAGGTATTAGGCATGACCAAACAGAAAATGGTAGACATTAATAGCATAAGGAGCACTGACATTTTTCTTTGAAATAAAAGGAATAATGGGTTAAGATGAAATATTATAAAATTCATTTTCTTGAAATAATATTTTTCCTAGCAGAGTGGTACAGAATAGCTAAGTGTTTAACAATCATGATTTATGCTCCTAGAAAAATCAAGGGCTTGTCTCAGAAATAATGAGATTAAAACCCCTTCAATAACCATAATTTGGATTCTTATTTATTTCTTGTGTTTTAAGCTTTGGGGGGTTGTGTTTTCGCTGAGAAATGAAACCCCCATAATCTGATAGCCTTAGGCACTGGGGGTTTCAGAATAAAATAAAACTAAGAATATTATGAAGTCCCTGTGATGGGATTTACAAGCACCCAATGGCCTGGATGAAGTTAACTCAGGCAGCAAATTAGGGGCCTGCTCAGGGTATTGAACAGCAGGATGTGAGGATATTCCTCAGCCAAATGGACTTCGAGAGATCTGAGTCAAAGACCAAGATTTCAGGGGAGCATAAAGGGGAGCTCTGGGCTGGAGGAAGGAGGCTGAGAAAGGCTGCACATGTACAGTGCAGAAAAAAGGACTGTATTACATGAACAGATCACCTGGCTGAGAATGAGCTTTGCATTTATCCCTGAAGACAGTATCAGCACAAGTCTTTTGTATCCCTGCAGTCTCTCAAATTGGCTACAGTAGGACATTTGTGATACAAAGGCCTTCAAAACTGAATGGATTGAAAAGAATCTGTGATTTTTCTCACCACGTATCTTATAACCTACATAATCCTTCAATGTACAAGCATGAGAATGCACTTTTCTGTCCCATGCTTTTCTTGAGTAAAGAGAAAAATGTCTTTAGTTTAATTTTATTACATAGAAGATGTTTAAATGAGAAATGTTATCTAAGGTTTTCATTAATTTTAACATGAGCTACATGTTTATATCAGATGCTGGTCCCCTGAAGTGCATATCTCCCAATATGCTGTACAATCCATCATGGAATCTGAAGCTAATAAGTAGGTAATAGGACTATCATATGAATTTTGCTTATTTGCAACTGTTATTAAAGTAATTCAAAAGCAGTACTGAGGACAAGAAGAATATATGAAACCATATTGATTTATAAATGAAAAAAGGCTGCTGTACATGATGACCAGAACAATAAAATGTCATGTGTAATCACCTCAGGGTTAGATCTACCAAAATTGGTGGAGCTTCATCACCAATTACTATGGTTTATTGTGTTCAAATTCTGTGTATCTTGTGCTTCAGGAACTAATAGTATAGTATTTAAAGGTTCATATTTTAAAGTCACAGCTTATACTTTAGAAGTGAGCCACAGAAAATTTGTAGCAAAATTTTAAGAAAAAGTAAATTGTTGTTTCAACTACTGTACCCAGATATCCTTGGTGTAATCTAGAAGACAATATATTTAGGATTTCTATTTCCTTTGTATAGTGTGACATTTCAAAGAAAGGTTTAATTTTGTCAAAAAACTCCACACAAAACCCCAAACCTCCAATAATAATTCAGCAATGTTAGTAATGCATTTTCCTGGGGTCTTATAAACTTTCACTGTTCCACATATGTAATATTTTCTCCTACTAGTGGCATATTGCTTCAGAGATTGAATTATATTATTGCATAGGCTTGAAATCTCAGAGCGGTCTTCAGAGGCTGGAATTTGTCTTAAAGAACAAGCTGTTACATAAGCTGTCCCTCTTATCATAGAATCGTAGAATTTTAGGGGTTAGAATGGACCTTATAGATCATCTAGTCCCAAAACCCCTGCCATGAGCAGGGACACCTCCCCACTGGACCAGGTTGTTCAAGGCCTCATCCAACCTGGCCTTGAACACTGCCAGGGTTGGGGTGTCCTCAACCTCCCTGGGCAGCCTGTGCCAGTGTCTCACCACCCTCACAGTAAAAATCTTTTTCCTAAGATCTAGCCTAAATTTCCCCTCCTTCAGTTTGAATCTATTACCCCTTGTCCTGTCACTGCAGCTCCTAACAAAGAGTCCCTCTCAGGCTCCCCTGTAGCCCCTTCAGATACTGAAAGGCTACTGTGAGGTCTCCACACAACCTTTTCTTCCCCAGGCTAAACAGACCCAACTCCCTCAGCCTGTCTTCACAGGGGAGATGCTCCAGTCCTCTTATCAACTTTGTGGCCTCCTCTGGACTTGCTCCAACAGTTCCATGTCCTTCTTATGTTGAGGACACCAGAACTGTGTGCAATATTCCAGGTGGTGTCTCATGACACCAGAGAAGAATCACCTCCTTTGACCTGCCAGCCACACTCCTTTGGGTGCAGCCTCTTGAACCTCAGCAGGTCTTATGATTCAGCAGTCTGTTGAATCTCTCTACTTTCTTGCCTTTTTTGGAGTATGACTTTTGTGCTGGTCTGTATCAGAAACTATCTGAGTTCCCCAAACGTGATAATAGGAAAGGAAGAACACTAACATTCTGCCTTACTAACAGGCTTCTGCTCCAGGATGTGAATTGCTGGTATTGTTCAGTTTCTTTGTCTATGTGAAACTTGTGAAGCTGTGTAAAGGGGTTATTTCTATTTTTAATAATTTGTCGAAATCTGTAATCAAAATCACAATCAGCTGCTGAAGTGCTCCATATAATCTTAATTCAGAAACAAGTTAGCATTGATTGTATTTTGTTAGCATTATGAAAGGACTCTTTTCAGCAGCTCATATATATCAAAGTACTTGGGACCAAAATAAAATAACATATGACTTGAAGTCTAATGTTTCAAAAAGGTAAAGGGAGTTGCTGTAGATTTATTCAGGCTTGGTTTTGTTGTACATTATTCTAAATTACTCTTCCACACAACTTTCTCAGGGAAGTATCTAGATACACCTGGTCTTCCAGGAAATACCTGGCATCAATCCAGCTCTCTTTTGTCAGATTTAAAATTGTATGGCATGTTTCTCAGCACT
>NW_008669825.1:334077-340065 GCF_000695815.1 Acanthisitta chloris | reverse complement strand
AAAACCTCAGTGAGTGGGTTTAGGAGGGATATGTTCAAAAGACACAGGGATTTCTAATTTCTTAGTGAAACACACAGCAAAAGCCACCCTATGAAAGATGAAGTTATGAAACAAGTGAGAACAGAAGTTGTACAAATAAGAGGAGAACACTGTTGGTACTGCATTTTCAGGTGATGTTTTTGGTTCTAAGTCATTTACTGACATCAAATGTCAACAGAATCCATTCATAGATCCAGCTTACGAAAGCACAAAATGTTTAGGACTTTAAAGGAGTTGAAAATTCATTGTGACTAGCATGGACACATTTGTTCATATAATTTGACTGCCTGCAAGTTAAACAGTTCACTGTTTATCCTTGCTCTTTATACCAGTTTCTTTAGAAGAGATGGGTTTGGCTGTAGAAAAATGTGACCTTGTACCATAAATTTAACTACCTGGATTTATGTACAGCAGTTGCAATGAGCTTTTCAGGGGTTTGAGGTGTGTGGTGGTGGTGATGCTGTGCTCAGAGGTTTTTTTTAATATAGTTATTTCTTCAGCACTGAGAATGTGATCAGCTCTGTACTTTACACTGGTGAAGGCAGTCCCGTGGGACTTCTGTTCTTGGATAATGCAGTTCAGGCACACGGGATTTAGCCTGCTGATTTACCATGTCAGAACAGATTTTCCCTCTTCCTTCGCCCTGTCAGACTGTAGTTCTTTGTTATCTCGTAGAGGCAGTTTCTCTCTTCAATGAACCAGTCAGTGACATCACCATACTCTGCAATGTTTCTGCAGCTCCCTGTTGAGTCTAACTCTGAACCAAAGTTGGGAGAGAAATGCACATTATCCATATTATTATAGTTCCATCTAAATAAATTGTCATATCCTGGAGAAGAAAATTACACCATGGCCAATCCTTGGGGAGTGCACTACTGCAGGAAGACTGTGCACCCAAAATGGTGAGGTCTGTATGGCACTTGTACTCATATCTCAGCTGAGGACCTACATTTGGGGGAGTTTTCTTTGCACTGTTTTCAAAACAGGTCCATGCCCTAAGGGCACAACCTGCTCTCCAGATGGAAAATATTGAGGTAACAGGGCTTCAACTACAGACCAAACAGCCAAATGTCTTCTCCAAGCTATCCTGATTTATTTATTTTTACAAGGTTTTGATTCATTTTGTTTGAGTGAAATGGCTGCTTTTTCTGCCTTTGCTCAGTTTGAACATGTTTTAATAGAGGATTAGTCTCCTCAGGCAGGTGCAAGGAAAGTGCTTACAGGATACGACAGTGAAAAGAACCGGCCGGTAGGGAACAAAACCTCAACACGTTGTGGTATAATGAGCCCATTTAAACAGAAGTGAATGTTTGACATTTACATTTTCCTGTCTCCTGTACAAGGCCAGAACAATGTTCTGAAAATATAAAAGTGGTGGAAAATATTTTGCTTAAAACAAACAAAAAAAAAAGGATAATTCCCTTTAATTTATTAAGGCTCCAGCTCTGACAACTTGTCATGGGAAAAACTGGGTGCACTCCATCCCTGGGGACAACTCTATTCTCAGTTGTTCCACAGATCAGCTCTGGTGCCACTTCAGAGAAAAGACACCTGCTCCTTTCTCAGCCAGTGGTGAAACAGCTATCATGATTTAAAAATTAACAAAAACTTAAAAGGAAGAGTAAAAAAAAAAGAAGGTGAAATAGATGAAAATTAGAGACTGGGGATAGGAGAATTATAAGAGAGGGAAAAATTAATAAAGCCTATGTTATTTACTCTAACTTTCTAAAGCTATGACTAATGCATAATTTAAATATGTTTAATTAATTAATCCAGTAAATGGATACCTAGCAATTTCAAGGAGCTAGCAAATAAGCTAAAATAGATTACATTATCAGAATAGGCAGAGAGCATGCCCAATAATATCTGAGCTAATTTGTCTGTTAAATAACACATCATTGTTCCACTTCAAATTCCTCCTTAAAACCTCTTTGCTCTGTTGCACCTGTGAATGGTTAGGCTTATGGTTTGCAAAGAATACTGCTTATTATATTGGTGAAATTTGTCTCATTGTCTTCTGTTTTATACTATTTTTCTATCTTGCACTTACACATAGCACAGGAATTTTTCCAACCTGTTTAGAAAGAGTTTAGCACAGTGGGCTTCTAGAAAGCAAGATGTGTAGACAGCACACTAATACTACTAATAAATTAATAAAAAGAGTGGCATTGAGTAGTTCATACTTTGGTTTAGCTCCTGAAAGTCACAAAGATACATTTTCTAGTTAGTTTTATAAGAAAAGTAAAGCACACAAGACTTTTCATCTCTATGATAAATATTATCTGCAACAGTTTCATTGTCTTAAAATTTTTTAGGAAACTGATGAATACATTCAAAGAAAAAAGAAAACAGCCCTGTAGTTAGCAGAAGAAACAAATCTGGAAGCTAAAAGGGTCCAGAAAGGATGAACAAAGGAAGGAACAGCTGAGGGTATGGCACCCTTGCTGATGACAAGTGGATGATGCTAATGAAAAGCTGTAAAGATAGCCACCTTCCTTTGAATCCACATTCTACAGAGAGTAAACTAAAATATTTTTACGTGAAAATACCTATATCTCTTAAACACATGGAACTGACTAATCTGGGGATATTAGCTCCACTGTGCCACTAAAGATTGAAACATATGTTGCAAATTTTAAAGAAACACCATAGCAACAACAAACAATAAAAACTTCAAGACCTCCTGTTAGAAGAAACTCACCTGATAGTACCAGATAAAGTTGCTTGAAAATACAAATGAACTGGAATGCGTAATATCTCTTTAAAGTGAAAGTGAGCTCGTTTGGTTAATAAACGGTTTATCCCTGTATGAGTTTTATAGTAGTGTAGGACAGCTTTGTGGAACAGAAGGAGCCTCCTTCTCTATGGCTTTTCTATTATTATTAACTGAAATCACACATAAAAGGTGCTATGTTTGCAAAGTATCATTATTCAAACCTATCAATGCTAAAAATCCTTTTTAGCTAATCTGCCCTCACAGCTTGAAACACACTGGCAGTTCTTGAAGTACTGGTGTTTTCTCCAGACAAGCTGTGGCACAATTCCAACAATGATTCTGACCCTGAAGAGGTCTGAGACTTCAGTTAAGGCCAGTCAGTCACACCAAACTGTGACAGATCTGTGGTGTGGACAAATACCACAGAGAGATTATGATGCTGTCCTCATACTCATTTTACATTACACCCCTGAAAAGTCTTGGATCATGTTTACAGAGCAGAATCACTATTTCTTTAAGAAATGTATGGTTTATTATTGTTAAAGGATGCAGAATATGAAAGTGCTTTCAAAAAGTGAATATATATTTGTCCATATGAACCAGAATCACAGTGGAATGCACAAACAGATATTTGAGTGTTCAAATGTGTGCATGCAAATTCAGAAAGAAAATAGACATGTTCCTTAATAAGACATTTTTATTTTTGAAATTGATAGTGCCTATTACATGCAAACTACTTTGCATTTTTACAGTTAGCAAATGTCAATAAATCTATGGGATGTAAAAGGGCATTGCTACTATGGCAGTTATTGGAATTCTATACTTTGTCAAATATATGTACCTCTTAATTCAATAATCTTTAAAAGCAATACTCATTGTGGTTTACAGTATGACACCTGACCTTTTGTTAATGTCAAATACCATTTTACTTTAGCATGGAAAATTATTATATTTCTATAAATATAATCATTATTCTTGGAAAAAATGTATTAAAGAAATAGAATAGGAAACTGATCAGCTAATCAATTATTTTACATGACAGTGATTTTATGTATTATTGTTGACATTTCTGGAAGTACCCTAAAAAGGCCCACAGTATAAAAGAAAACAGCAACTCTAAGTCAAAATTCTGCCTGTAATACTGGCCTGTTAACTGAGAGTAGAGAAAAAACCAAAATTCTGTTGTGCTGATTGGCAAGAAGAATGTAGCATTAAGTTGTTTTTCCAGCCAAGCTAGATAAAATCTCTGGCAATGGTTATACAGTATGTGGTTTGGAACTTTTCTTAAAGGTAGCTAAGTACAATTTACAAAATACCTATTTAGTTGTCATAGATATGTCCATTTCTGCCTTAAAAGCAAGGTAGCAGCAGGGGAGATAAAGAATTCAGTTCCACATCATTAGGAGATACAGAATTTTTTTGCTGTCCTAAGCAAATATACTTGCCACTGAATGAAACATCAGTTAAGCTTGATTCCGTTGCTTGACCAGTGTATTCATGTAGATTATCTATCAATATATGCTTTTATTTCATGTTGACAGGATAAATATCATTGATTCATGTGAACATTTGTGTTAGAGGGAGAGTGTGGGTTAAAAAGGGACTCTGAAAATACATGCATTTTTTACTTATGTGTACATATGTAAATATAGGAAGAAATGCATTTCTATTGAGCAGCTGGATTGTACTGAACAATCTTGCACAGAGAAGTGTATTGTCCTTCCTGTAGGAACAGACCAAGGCAGAATTTTGTTCTCTGGAAGACAAGCAATGTACCTTCCTTTTGTTTGTGATGTGCCTTCAATGGTGCTGCATGTGCCAGAAAATTATTCTTTAAATAGCAACCTTCTTCACCTTCCATACTTGGCATTGACATTGTTTTCTTTATGAGGTAAAGTGTAGAAAGATGCAACACAGTCTTAACATGGCTTAGCAAGAGAGTAGTGCCAGATTTAGACTTTGTTTATGACATAGTTCTTCTATGAATATGCAAGCAAAAATCAAAAGACTCTCCTGCTTGCGAAAAAGAATTCATTATGACACCCCACAACAAACCTAATGAGAACTTTAACGATTCCTGATTCAAACATTATATTAAAGGGCAAAAGAGTAGCAGAGATGAATCAGTTGCCTTACTCATGTATGAAATAATGGAGGCATCAGCTGTGTTCATGAGTATGGAGAACATGAGATTATTTTGGAATATTTATGTGGACATTCTAGGTTCTCAAGCTTTCTGCACATTATATATAAGGAAATATGAGTTTAAAACTGGAGTCAGAATATGGCTATTTGAAAAGGCCTTTCACCTCCAGAAATCTCTTTACTAAAGATAATAGTAATTTTTAAAAATGAACCACCATCTAGAGAAGAGAGAATTTTCCAGAGACAGCATTTTACTACTGCTGTTACAGACTTTGCTAAATTTGGCCTGGACATTTTGCCCCTAGACATTCAGTAATTGAAATGACCGATAGAGGCTATGGCCACAACTTTGAAAAAAGCTGTGTTGCCTACTTGTAATTCATTGCTGGTTGCATAGCTTCCCTTAAAAGTCAACTCCTCATTTACAGCTGATATAAGTCTTTCTCTAAAGGCTGGAGATAAGGTAACGTGACTTATGAACCTGCTTTTCAGGACACAGACAGAAGTCTTCTTCAAGATCCCACTGAATTGGCTGGTGCTGTTTTCCATCATGGGAAGTGACTACCCCAGAGCTCTGTTAGAGGAAGGTCATGTGAGTGATTTTCAATCTATTTCAGACAAAATGAGATGGGTTAGCCCATACTCACCTTCAACAGTCCATTAAGCTTTCCTAGTTCATTTTGTCTGTAATGCACAGGAATGTGTACACAAACTCCTCCACCAAGAGAGATGGGAGCATGGCAACTTCTGGCAGAGGAAGGTGACAGACCACTGGTGAAAGAGCCATTTTCCACTGCTTCCTCAGGAATGCTTTTCCATGAAAGTATAAGTCAAAGCAGACAGACCATTTCCTTTAACGCAAGGCAAACTAAAGTCTAGCTCCCTGATATGATTTTGTAAAGACCAGCACTCAGTTGAAAATCTTTTGCAAAACTCAATAGTTCATTGACAACGATTTTGAACAAGAGTTGATAATGGAAACTTTAAAAACAAAAGGCAAATGTTTAATTCAAATCTTACTTGCATATGTGGATATGAATGCAGGTGGACTTCTACCAGATTTACTAAAAGATATATTTGAAAGTATA
>NW_008669825.1:324571-334060 GCF_000695815.1 Acanthisitta chloris | reverse complement strand
ATGATAAAAAAATAATTAATATAAATAAATTACAAATGACAGGGTTGACTGGAAAAAGCAACAAAACCTCTGATATTTTTTAGAAAAATGCATGTATTATCTGAAAACTATGGGTATATCCACTGAACACTTTGAAAGACTCCAAGACAACAAGGACTAAGAAAAACACAGAAAATGCTCTGGATAGATAAAGACTTAGAGCACTGTACATCCTTGACCACAGCCTATGAAACCAGTGGTGTTTGATGGTACAAGAGTGGCTTCAGAGTCTTTGGACAGAACCATTCACAAGCATTTAATGTCAAAATCAGGTTGAAAAAGGTCTGTTATTTCCTGAGAATCTTAAACCTACAGTTTTGTCCAATAGGCCACTAAAGCCTTTATTTAACTTATAACAGATGAATTGTTCCATGCCCTCTCAGTTTAAACAAATGAAATGCTTTAGTTGTGGGATTTCAGGGCCTATATGCCAAATTATGAGAACTTCTCAGTATAGTATTGGGGGTGCATGTGTGTGTGTGTGTATCTGTATGTGCACTAATTTTAGGTATAGCAACATGTACCACACAAGGATCTTGCATATATCATTGTCTCTTTTCAGTTGCAAATTTATCTCTTTTAATGTGAGAGAATGAAGTGTGGAAAGAGATAAGGGAGGGAATATGACAGTGGAAACGTAACTGGTTTAGCTTAAAATTCAGCAGTGCTTACTGCTTTGTTGAAGGAATGTAACCTGCTGGTGACTGCAATCATGACTTGACAGAGGATCAATCACAAGAGTTACAAGTGCTTTGCCCTTTTTCTGATATGTGACAGTTTTGGAAAACAGCATCCTAGATAATCCCTTGTGGAACAACTTTTTGGATTATCTCTAGTGACCCTAGTTTTCCTACACAAACATGAATGTGCTTCATATTATTAGCCCCAGTTAGGATAATAGTCTTGGTAACAATGAGGTGCAGAATAAATAAGGAGCTTTCACATGCTTGGCAGATACAAAAGGCACCTTGAACAAACAGCATAAAACAACAACAACAACAACAAAAAAGGTGTAAAGCTACCTGCAGCTGCACTGTGCAACTCTGGTGGGAACAGTTTTACTGACTGTGAGGAGTTTGATTCACTCCTTGCATTTCTGCTGGTTTTAGCCAGTAGAACTTTAATGAAATAGCCAGTTTAGTTTCCTTCCAAAATTCACACTTACATTGGTTTAAAATTGGAATATCACAGCAATAAGCCAGACCCCTTTTATTTGGCCAGTGTTCATCCCGTAACTACATAAGTGGCTCCTATATTAGCAAAACCTTCCATGCCCAAAGACTAGAAGAAGATTTGAAAGATTAGCACACACAAAGTTTTGAAAGGATTTGCCAAGTTTGACATTTGCACCTGTGTAACTAGCAAAGGACAAAGTTTAGCCCTTAATATTATTTTATCCTAGCAGCATTTTAATATATCTTGGTTTGATTTTGCATCAACTCCTAACTCCTTAACAGTTTTAACTACGGTTGTGACTTACCGCTGGGGTCACTGAACAATGTTAGCTAAACATCCAGAGTGTGATATTTTATTACAGCTAAGCTCTTCCAAAAGCCAAGAGGAATCCATGAGGAAAATACTAGAGATGGAATTTTTAAAGTATATATGGCTACAAATTCATGTAACTTATTAACATATATTTTAGGCATATTGATTCCAAATAAATACACCCACAAAGAGAGACCCAAGATAAAGGCCAATGTGCAAATTGCTTTAAAAACTGTAGTTACTGTAATTACATGGAGCATTTTACAAGCAACTAGGGACTGCTTTGGATAGATGACTGAAATTTAATCAGTATCTGGCACAGATTGCCTTTCTTTCACACCTCACATTTCTGAAGTACTATTCTACGGGAACCTGCTAGAATTGTGAGTCTTTGTTATCACATTTGATCTCTCTATGCAGCCTCCAAAAGAGTGACTTTCCCAGATCTCACAGAAGATATAGGTCTGGGTCCTTTTTTCAGGAACATATGCCTTTCTTTTCATTTTCAGGCAAGCTTCATTCAACTCAGGCTCAGGTTTGTAATCACATGGAACATTATGTATGAAATACACAAAATGTTGCTTTGTTAATGCCACTACCTGAGACTACAAGATAAAGGAAGCATGCACAGCCCTTTGTACTCACAGGATGTAAACACTTGTGCTAAACCTTTTATAAAATACAACTTATTTCTTCTGCAGGCTTTATTTTATTATTTGTATTAGCTGTCAAGAAATTGTCAGTTAAGAAAAAGGGGCCCCAAATGATCTATGCCTTTTAAAGTTAGAAGGAAACAGAAAATAATTAGATATGGTAAATGTGAAAATTGATCTATCTGAAGAGTGTGCAGTTTACAAGCAAGAAATCAATCAGTTTACACCATACAGATTAAAATCATGTATCATTGTTTTTAATGGTTCAAGATGTAAAGGTCTGAAAGTCAAAATAGAATTCCTGATGATTACTTTTATTAAAATCCTAAATATTGGAAGATATACAATGACTGTCTAGATTGATTACTATATTATCTGCATTGTAGACAAATAATATCTTTTACTTGATGCTTGTTGCTAAAATCCTCATTACTATAGCTAATATACTCTCTCCCTGGAGTAAATTACAGCATTTCCTTTTGTACCATATTTTCATTAAAGTTGGATTCTTAGAAATACTGGGACTGTGCTGTGACATCTGAGTTCTGGAGATCAATTTATAGCTGTTAAAGATCATGAAGAATTGCCCATTAAAACAGTTACTATTTGACAAATAACAACATTTGTATTTAGCCTGGTTATTTATCAAGCAGACAGAGCACTTATTCCTGATGCCTGAATGAAGGTCTGCATGAACAAACTTATTAATCAGTTAGGGTCTGTTTTTAAACCACCTGTCTTATTTAAATAGAAATCACCAACCTGCACTTTTGCATATATTAATGCTGCACTCCTGATTTGAGAGCACTGGGAAGTGCCTAAGTCGAGGTGTCATAGCCATGGGTCATATCACCAACGAACAGGAAAATCTCTGAGAGAAAAAAAAATTTTCTTTTTCTTGAGGGATCTTTATGCACTGTTCAGATCTAAAACTAGGGATCTGGTGGATTATACATATTGCATTTTGTTATACGAAAACTCAAGCAGATCATGATTGCATTTCCTCAGACAGTGACTGTGTTGTTACTGAAGGTTGGAGACTGATTCAAACAACACTTCATATTTTAAAGTTCTAATCTAAAAGTGGTCCTTGAACAATTTCTTAATTATTTGTGAGTGCAAACCTTTTTAAAGCAAAACAGTTTGACAAAAATGTTTCCTTTTAATTTGGTATTGTATAAGATTGTGGCATCAAAACCATTTAACAAAAAATCATTTCTATACAGAGTTTAATTCTGAAAACACCAATATGTTACCAGTTTCTCTCCTGGCTTTGTTTCCAAAGAGTACATTGATTAAATTGACAACATTTTGTGGACTTTGTCAGCACTGCCAGAACTGTATTCTATGAAACAAGATGGTTTCATCAAAGGTATTCCAAGCAGCTTAGTTTATTGAATCCACAGGAAAAAAAGAAAACTTTGCGTAGGCCCCAGTTACAAAGAGTCTACTATTTTCTAGTAGGGATTGGCTTAACTAAAATAATGAGGTATGGATAAGACAAAAGTTTCTCAGGAAAGCTTTGTGGTTCATCATCCTACTTAATTTCTTTGAGGATTATATAAGAGTTGTTAAATGTTCTGGATTTCTGTTCAAGCTGATTACAGTATGAGGCTATTTAATTTCTGTTTACTCTTCAAACTACTACAGATACAGCATGTATTTTAACAGCAAATTACGAATTTGGCCCTTATATTTTATTTTATGTATTCTGCATGCAGTATCAGCTCTGGTTCTTAAGGGTAGGTTCAAAATCCAAGAAACTTGTTTCAAAAAGGAATGAATAATAATCTTCTTCCATGAATAATTATATTCTGTGTTTACAGAGCATTTATTTTTCAAAGCTGTATACAAATATTAACCAACCAATCATTATAACATCCTTGTGTGCCAGGTTTTACATATAACAAATGAGAAAAAAAAAAGAAGATATAAAATACAGTGCCTAGCACTTTAGGCCTATGACTGGGGTGTCAAGCTACTAAAGTAATGCAAATAACAATAATGGTATGGGAGAAACCTTTCAAGTTTGAGTCTCTAACTGGCTTGATTTTCATAGGTTTAGACTTCTGAGCACTCACAACTCCCTTTGAAGTCGATTGAAAATGTGAGTGTCAGCACACATTAAAATCAGACCACTAATTTAGATGCTTAAACATGAAATTTAAATTCTCAACTTAAAGTTTGGAAAAATTCTCCTAGGTGACTTTTCCAAAGGTACCTTACAAAACAGTGTCAGAACTAGGAGATTCTTGATTTTCAACACCTTGTTTTCCCAGAAATTCCAGTGCAGGCACAATATGATAGATCTGTGCATCTAAAGAAAGTTGGGGTGGGCAGGGACTATTGCACCATAGTCCAGATACTGCGAGGACAAGAGAACCTTCCATTCCTCTCAGAGAAATCTAATTGCAAAAATAGCTGATGACACACTGCTTCATGGAGAGGGCTCTGAAGTAGTTTGGTCATTTTATATAAATTCTTCCTTGCATGTTGCCTCCTACCATGTTACACAAAACTGACTAGAATAGCTGTGTTGTCTACAAAACTCCAATGGTTCAGCTTTGTTTACACTTTTTTAGAAGTTTAGCATCAGGTTGTCCCATCCGGCATCTTAAGGTCACCTCCTCAGCTTTAGTGGAGCATGAGGAATTTTTCTCAGTTCTGGTTGTTACTGTGCAGATATTACCGAGAGAAGAAAGACTATGAGGAGCATCTTCCTCATCAGCTGACAGCCATAGGAAATGGTCACAGTACAGTATTATTTCCCAGGTTTGATGAGGTGGCCAAAGTTACCTTCTATGCTTCTATGCAGCAAGACTCAAGAACTAATGACTCAAACACACTGTGCGTTAATAATATTGAAATAAAAGCTAGAGCTGGTTAATTCTGTCTAGTGCCAACTCTCTGTGTAGGTATGTCTCAGGATATATCTACCTTAGTAAGTACTGCCTCTCAACAGAAGTCAAGTTTGTAGTGTGAATTGTCCAATACTGAGAACCCAGCATACATGTCATGCATTTGAAATTGGACTGGTTCTGGCCTGGTCCTGTGGTCCACATACGCAGGACTGCTCAAATCTCATCAGAAGCATTCCTGAAACATGTCCTCTAGCTTAGTGATATCCAGAAGGAACAAGGCTATTTTTGTATGTGGGCTGCAGCTCAGTGCTTTGAGAGGATGAAGAGATTTGCTGCAAGACTGCACTCATAGTTTATGTGCATCCTCATGGAAGTACAACCTCCAACCTCCAAGCACTCCCATGCTGGTTCTGTACCTTGGTACTTCCAAGACCTGCATACATCAGGCATTTGCCTACAGTGGAACTCTGTAAGGTGAGCACTAGTCAAACACCTCAGAGTTATAAACCTATGAAAGAGAGGAGCAGTAGAAGCTGGGAGTTATAGTAAGCTAAGCCTGGTTATTACAAAGAATTTAATCCTTTTAATGATCAGTAACAGATACTACAATCTCACCTGGTAAGTCCCATCTGAAAGTCCTCCTGCTCATACGCAGCTGACCTTCAAAGGATGAAATAATGGACTAATGCTATAGCTGTACTAAAACTGCATAAAATCCAAACAATATTGTAAATAAGGAAATTTTATTGTGGTTCAATGTATCTTCTTTCTGTTAAATTTTGCAAGAGAACAAGGCATATGAACATCAGGAAAGAGTCAGCTTACGTTGTGATGCTTGCAGCTTTAATTATGAGCAACTCCAAGTCTCTGTGTTTACAGAAGAGAGATTACCTACATGTTATTTGAAAACCATTGGGTGTAAGTTTATAGTGGTAACAGGCAAGTCTAATTTTCTTTCATACTTAGGATTTAATAGGTACAGAATGCTGCCCAAGGGAAAAAAAATGAACAAGTAGTAACTTGATATTTATTCTATACAGACGTGAAGAAAGCTTAAAGAAATACACAATGTCTGAAACATTGACATGTATAACTATTTTAATTGTAATGTTCCTTTTCTAACAGACTTTTCTGCTCTGGTTCAAGTTGAAATAGTTGCAACATTTTCCAGCCAAAGAAAAACCCACCCCAAAACCAAACCCCAAAAAAACACCCCCAAAAACCGTTTGAAAAAGCTTATGGTGGAGTCATAAAAACTGCACCAAGTTTATACAGTCTGAAATTTAGAATATAGCATTAACATTTGGTATAAGTGATGACATCTTTCCTAGGCCAGATTATTTTTTAAATATAGACTCATACTTTGGTTATTTCTCATCTACCCTGGATAGTATTTCTAAAGAATCCATAGATGTTTTCTAATGCAGAGATTCACAGCCCTGACATTTTGACTGCAGAAAATGACCAGGAATATGGTGTAATAGGGCAGTTGTGGAAGTCCTAAAGTCTCCTTAGCCCTCCTGGTAACTCCATGTCTGCAGAAACAGAAACATTCCTGCAATATAAGCACTACTACTATTTTTTTAATGGAAGTGGAGGCATAGTCAACATAGGTGGTTTACACAAGAACATGTGGAAATTTTATGGCAGAACCATTATGTGGAGTGCAAGGTTATCCTTGCTTTTACTTCGTGCACACTTACACCTGGAATCTCCTCCTGATACTAGATCTTGAAATCCTGAATCATCACAGGTTCTTTCATGTGCTTAAGCAAATGCCTATATGAAACATACAAATTATTATTTTAAATTAACTTATCTATTTTTGCAGTAGATAATCTTTGTTCTATCAATATTTATATGCATAACAAATTTATTCGGTGCCACAGTTCCTTTTTTAATATTAGAATTCTCATTTGTGTTATATTTTAAGACAAATTAAATAATAAAAATACGCAGTTATGTAACCATCAACACCACTGTATTTCTTCTTATTACGGAGACAAACAAGGACTACATTGGAAAAAAATTGTGAATCTCATTTCTGATCCTAATGAAGCAAGTAACCCATTATACCAAGGTTAATTTGTTGACTCATGATTTCCACTTATCCAATGATATACTGAATCATATGAACAAACCTCTACATCTAATCAGGTTTTTTTATTGAATCCTGACCTTTTATACACCTTCTTCTTGATTATGAATGACAGTGACCTTTATCTAATTTAAAACACACATACTGATGCAAAAATATGCAAAGTACACATGTAAATTCTGAATTAAGATGAAGATGTGCATAATCTTCCGGGGAGAAATTGCTTTAGAGAGAGATGTTTATATTAGGGCCAATTGAGGGTATATGGGAAGAAAAAGTGAATTAGTCAGAACTCAGATGGGTTTGGAGGAACAGCTGCAGATATACTGAAGTCTGTTTAGATTTTCTCAGCTTCTATTTAGAATCCCGAAATGTCAATATAAATATCAATTTTTATTATGCTATTCAGCTTTTTACGGCATTCATGAAATGATCAAAATGCAATAAAGTCAGACATAGCACCTCTGCACCTAAGGTTTGACAAACTGTACCTCAGTATTCCATTTATGTTTCCCTCAAAATACATAATAGTCATTTTTCTACAGCACAAAAGCTGGGTCAAATTCACAATATTATAAAAGCTGGCTGGTTCACATTGCCATTTACCTCATTAAAAAGGAATAGTATGAGCATCATCTGGAGATGGTCTTTTTAGTTCATGATATAATGAGGAACTGCTGTAAATGCTGAAAAATAAATAAACAAATATAAAAGGAAAAAAGAACTCCCTAACTTTCCTTTCGCCTTTTTTTTTGTGCATCACTAATGGATCTGCACTGAAATTACTAGAGATGAACCCAGCAATGGGCACAGTCTGAACCACTGTGTAATCCCATAATCCACTCTCTCTTTTCACAAGTCATTCCTTCCTCTGAATTGCTGTGAACCTAAGTTGTAGATCAGCAGCTTTGCTCTAGCCTCTGTCTTAAAAAATATTTATAAAAAAATATACCAAAAATTTGCAAAACTCAGTGTAAAGACTGTCACAGCACAAATCTAACAAACACATTCCTCTGAGAGACTCCAACCAAACAGTACCTGGCATTAGCATGTACTTTCATGATTAACAACAGGGGGTTGTCAGACTGCTATTTCTGAAATAAACAGATTTATCCTGACAGATAATCAGCAGTTTGCACTACCTAATACATGTTATCATCCACCACTGACATCATTACATTAAAAGCACACTTAGTATAATCTTTTGTAGGAAATTAAACAGGTTTTATGCTACACTTTGGTGTTTTTTTGGTGGGGGATGGGGAAGAGCCTGCAAGGTTAGACAAAGGATCCATGGCAAACAAGACAGGGAAGATCCCCAGAAATGCCATGTTGTATTTGGGTTTTCACAATCTATTAATGTAATTTCAAAATAAATTAAACCCAAATGTTCTGACTGTAAACCATGTCTTGTACTTTTAAGCAGTCTTTTATAATGTCCTTGGCTGTCCCTCATGTTACCTCAATACTCTTCTGTGCATCTCTGTCTGTGTGTCCTGGCAACTCCACATAAAAATTCACCATACAACACACATTTATGAAACACTTCTGATCTTGCCATTTATAGACATATTTCTGAGACTGGTTGATGGACTTTGGGATACCATCAAGCATTGCCTGCATAGTTTTTTTGCAAACTCAACATTTATCTTCTTTAACTTTCAGACATCTCTTTGTGGATCATCTCTTCTTCCCTTGAAAAAGGAGGCACCAGGTTACACATAACTCGCTGAACAGTAAGAGTAGAAACTTCTGAAGCTATGGAAAAGTTCGTGCAGACCAGTTCCATAACCTGCAGGAAATGTGGAACAAGGTCATTTGCACATGAAATCCCTGTGGATCCCCCCTTTCAACCTGTGGGCTCATTCACCTGGCTGTTCTACAGTAATCAAGGTTGGACTCAACATGGACAATGAAATTTTTGCAAGAAAATCTTAATATACCTCCCCTATATCCATCCTTTAAGTAAATGATTATATCCTCAGTTGTAAAGGAAAAGGGGATTATATATTCTTAGGTTCACTTGAGCAAATCCTGAAATTTCTTTCCTTTTTTAAATGTTGGCTTGTCAATTAACATTATACTGTTACTCACGTAACATAGGTAGTGCAAAGAGTATGTAACAAAAATTGCATGGGGGCTGTTACTTGACTTTGATAAGTATTTCATCTTCTTCCTCAGAGTGCAGTTTCTAAGTCATAGACTATTATGTAGGAGCAAGTCAGATATCAAAGTCCAGGCTCCAGAGGCCTGTTGTGACTAGTCTTATTTCTCCAGAGACAGAACCTGCATCCATCTCTCAGTCCTTTGTGTCACATGGAATGCGTTTTGCCTTGTCTGCCTTCATCCT
>NW_008669825.1:290608-324555 GCF_000695815.1 Acanthisitta chloris | reverse complement strand
GTCTAGTGACTGAGGGATTTTTATCCATTCACACTCATGCATGTTCACGTAACATTCCCCCTACATGAAAAGAACCAACAACCCACCCAGCCAAAATAGCAGAATTAAAACAGTGGGAGGGATGAAGTCCCTTGCACGACAAGTCTAACCTTTAAATAAAGAAGTCATCACACAGACTTTAAATACATCTTAATTCCTAGGTACTCTTTGTCTCTTGTAAAATCTAACCTTTGACAAATATTTATGTATTGATTAAGCAGCTCTTGCCCTCCTTTTTCCCTTTATTCCACTCCCTAACATTTCAGTTGCAGTTGTTAAAACTAATGCAGAGTTTTGCCACAGATCTTGTGCCTCAGGTACACTGGACAGAAACGCAGCATCTGATACTATGATGTGGGTTGGAGAAATAAATGCTAATCTAACCAAGTGATTTCAGTGGTTTATTTTATTTTCATTTCTAAAAGTGTTGAATTTCTACTGACCCACATTCAGCATATTTCTTGTAGTCAGTGATGTTTGAGGTTGCTTAGATTTTTGTTTACATTAGCTATTTTGTGTCCAAAGGTCAAATGAGCATTGCTTTTGACTCAGATGCCTACTGGCTGCATTTCTAATAGTTAATCTTTTCACACTGAGAAAAATAAAAAAGTGTGAGGCAGTTCAAACTATCCCAAATAAACACATAGAAGTAAAGCACAATTACTTTTCCTGTGTGGACTGCTCTTGCTCATTTCTCCTCAAGAGATAACACTCACTGACATAATGTCAGATAACCATGTTCAGTGTTTCACAGACTTGCCATTTAAAGATTCATTTCCACTCCAGTTATTTTCTTTTTATCAGCTCCTCTTTTGGTGCATTTCATCTGTGAAAATATTCTTGTAGGCTCCCCAGAACAGGTATTTGGGAGAGAGGGAAGCAAAAGGGTCCAACTTGAATTAAAACACCTCTAGAAATTATAAATAGAGTAAGATAGGGCAGAAAAAAATGAGAAGTTCTCATGAGAATAGTTGTTTGCATAAAATTATCAACTGTTACTAAAACTTCAGTGCAGTTCCTGGTGAAGATGGATATATAAAGCCTCAGGTTAACTTCAATCATTACCAAGCATTTTACATCTGCTGAAGAATTCCAAACATATAAAAGCATGTCAATCTAAACCTCTAGACCAAATAAAATAAATAAATAAATAAGGAGCAACTTCAAAGTCTGTCAGTAGGCAAGTTATGGATCTGACTTGGCTTTTAACCCCTAGAGTTATAAGCACACTTTCTCTGCAAAAGAAATTCAATGTCTGTATTCTGTAACACTACATTTTAATAATCTACAGTTCAAAGCAATGATAGAAAAAGGAGAATATGATATAATTGCATACATAATTTGATGATAAGATGTGGGAAACATTTTTTCTATGCAATTGTAGAAAATACTAATGACAAATCACTGACTGCGGACTTTGTTGACAATTAAATTTCCTATTTAACGCTATACATTTTCTCAAAAGCTCTACAACTTACTTTTAGGATTCACATATTTTTTTCCTCTGGTAGAATATTTTTAAGGTATAGTTCAGCTTAGACCTGAAAACAAGTAAGGCCTTCAAGAAGTTGGATGGAACTTATTAACAATCTCTATAGCATTCTTTTAAGATGGTAAATCCAGCAGAAAAGAGCCTGATGGGAGTAAGAGCCCTGCATTATATACAGCTACAAGGTTTACTGCATCCTATAGACTCTGCTTCAAGGCACACTACAGTGGAGTATCAGGTAACTTATCTTGAAGGCATGTTTGACCGAGTTACTATAGCAATGGCAAGTTTGCAGAGGCAGAGGAAGAAACCACACCAAAAGAAAATAGGAACTGGCTGCAGAAGGACACTGATAATCTTGTTTAGAAAACTGCATAGTATAAATTAGCCTGAAATAAAACACAGGGGTTTTCTCCTTTGAGAGTTTACTGAAAATACATTCAGAGGCCTCAAAAGCATAAACACCTGATTTCATCTCATTTATTTCAGTGTATCAAGGAATTAAACTGAGTTATGTCAGGTAAACCTGGGGAACCTACAGGGAGACTTGAGTACATAATTTGGAAGTAACTGTATGAAATGCAACTGATGACTCACTAAGGAACACTTCTGTCCCTGTAGACCATTGGTCATTGGGTAAAAGGTGGAAAGGAAATCAGGAAATAAGTGTCTGCTGCACCAATATTTTAATCCACTTAAAAAAAATCTTCCCTGGAAAAGCCTTTTTCTCCCTTTTTCATATCTCCAATGGTGAGTCATCTAATCTCATCTCTGTATATTGCTAAACTCCGTAGGGATCATCTTTACTTCCCAACTTTACCCTGGCCAGAGATTCAGTCAGACAAAAGATCCTTAATGTCTTTCCTTAAGTTCAGCTCACTTCTCTAAATCCATTCCCCTTCTCATTCACAAAATGAAAGAAGTCTTTTTTTTTTTTTTCTTTTTCTTTTTTTTTTTTTCTGGTGGAAACAGGATGCCTGTATCAAATGTCTCTTTTCTGTAAATCAAAATTGCTTTGTATGGAGCAAGTTGAGTTGCTGGGAAGAATATGTTTCTTTTTTTCTTTCCAATTTTACCTTTAAAACTGTTCTCCCTACGTTATATATATGCTTGTTCTCGCTAACATTAATTTACTAAAAAAATTCTGCACTTGAAAGAGTTAATAAAAATTCTAATTACAGGATAAGAAAGAAAGGTCAGACTCCACTTACATCATTGTGAAGGGCTTTTATTACACACTGCTATAAAACATATTTCTTTTTTTCAGTTGCCCTCCTCACAGGGTAACCTGCATACCAATAGGATCTCCAAAATGCCATGAAGCAAAAGATATTTATCTGCTAAACTCTATGTACAGTAACCTTACAAATGCCAGAGAAAGAAAGATTGCCCTCTGCACACTAATACTTGTGCAGATGTCTTCTTTATGCTAACAATGACAGGGTCTCTTGCTTTGTACTGTACTCCAAAATCAGAATGCACTCTTTTCAAAAAGCAGACTGTATATCAAAGAGAAAAGATGCACATTTTCGTCGCTGAAATACTTAATATAGCGAGCAAGTACTCTTCTGAAGCATGCTAGCTAAAAATATCTAATCCAGAAAGGTAAAATGGAAATGTATGATTCAAGTGTTCTTGAAGAAATTAGAGAGAAAGTGTTTCGGAATACCTCTCTGTCCTGGCTGGTCAACTAAATTTTCATTTTAAACTCTGTTTAAAGCCTCACAGAGCCATTATTTGATTAACTTGAGTATGTTATCTAGCAAGTTATACAAAAGCAGAGTGGCTTCAGATCTAATTGCTGTCATTTTTTAACTCCAGCTGTGCAAGACAACAAACAAGAACTTTACTGTGGGACAAGTAGAAGTCGGAATAATTCTAATGTTTTAAAAATATTACTCTTCGAACACATTATTTGTGATTTAACGTATCCAAAGTTGTTTACATAGTTGTTTCGATTATTTTCATTCTCAAATTCTGACAACAAATTCAAAGAAATATACATTAATAAATGCAAGATTTACCATCTGCTTTGATAAAACCAGTGTGTGCTGTCAGATGCATTAGTTCAATATTTCATGTGATATATGCTCAAAGTTAGAATGTAACTAATGACGTAGTGACTGTCTTTCCTTTTCTTAAGGAGTTTTTTAGGAATCGCATTCTCATAGTTGTTTCTGAGTTGCACTTTGTTTGCAGAGCAAGCCCTGCCTGTCCCACCTTTCTAAACAATAAATATTAACACAGAAAGGTGAGGGTTCCATTTCACCACTTCTGCTGGCAATTCTATTAACTCTATGTTTATCTTGTGGTCTAAATTTATGACAGGCCCATTTGCAGTGAGGCCTGGAGTTTCCTTGTTTACAACACTGCAAAGTAAAAGGTGACCTTTTTATTTTTGTTTAAAACCTTTCAACAGTTTGTTCTGCTCCAGAGATAGCACCTTAATAAGGTGCCAGGCCAGAAAGCTCTCTTGTTTTCCTTTGGGGGGTAAAGAGCACTGCATTGACTTACATAGGCATTAGAAAACATTTTAAAAAGAGAATACAAACTTGGCTGAAGATTACATTTGCAGATTAGAAAGCTGCTGTGCTGAGATCCTACCTGCCATTCTGAAAAGGAAAAGAAAACCAGGGGGTAGGGGATACACAGCTGGCTAAATAAACAGTAAAGGAGCTCTTTAAACAGTTGCATCTATACACACAAGAAACAAAAGCATTAGGCACCTGGTGCAGTTCTATTAGGACCTAATTCTGACAACGATATGCATCATTATAGTGGGATCTGATAAAGAGCAAACACTGGAGGCATTACATGTCTTTAGAAGAATCAGACTTCCTACCTTAGCAAGAGTGATAGAAGGTAAGTCCCCCTTTAAAGAAAAGTTGTAAGTAAAGCCAGGCAGCAGTTGCAGTAAATTGAGTCCTTTCAGTCACTGTATACATGCAGCAGTTCTGCAATAAGGGAAAAATATAATGGGAGGAGCAGCTGTGAACGAGTGACCTCCTGAAGCTGAGTTCTCTTTGTGAATCGAGCACTGGGAGCCAGTGCCTCTGATTTGCATGGATTATCTCCACTTGAACAGATACATTTAAATTAACTGGCACAGGGGCACAGGGATAAAAAACAAAGAGGAGGGGAAAAAAAAGAAGAAGAAAAAGGAAGAGTGAGTGAGTGAAGGAGCGAGGGGAGCGGAGGAGAGCGCGGAGGGAGCGGCGCTCGGTCGGTCGCGGCTCAGCTGCGGCTCGCAGAGCTACAGCTCCCTCTTCATGCCGCAGCCGTGAGAGGCGGAAAGCTGTCACTATGGTCGAGTTTGAAACGGATTCCAGCCCCCTGCCCCCCGCTCCTCCCGGCTTCTGATGGCCCATTTGATCAGATTTCTATAAACACTTCGTAACTCAGCCTGACGTGCGGCCAGGGTTTGGGCTGCGAGCCTCAAATGATTCTGAATCCGGTCAACCCTGCTGAATGATTTGAAACACAGAAATATTTTGAACATAGCAACTTGTACAAATGGAGATGGGATATTTTCGAGTGTGCCGCAACAGATTTATTATTTTTGAGTGTATGGGTGTCTTTAAAATAGTTAAGGGAAGGCAGCACTCAAAACATGCTGTGCAGGTGCAGCGCGAACAGGATGATGCTGTGTGCTCCAGCCAGTGTTTTCAGTGTTATCTAAAATTTATCAAGACAAAAGAGAGACAAAAAATTTGCATTCAACCACTTCAGAATTTCTCCCTTATTACCATAAATACCACGAACATTACCTGTTGCACACTCCTGATTTGATTTAAATGCAGTACTTAAGCTGATTAGAGAAATATGAGAGTATGTTCAACCCTCTTGAACCTGCATCCAATCCAAGAGGATCCTGAACAAAACTTTGCTTCTTTTGTTTAGAGTATTTGAAAGAAGTTATTTTTACACCATGGTGTAGAATGTTGTGAACCTCTACATGGATTCATTCCGCTCAGAAATTAGACCAAAAGTCATGAAAAGATAGCAGAATGGCTGGCCACATGTTCTTTCATCAATGTCTGAATAGAGGAATAGATGCAATTGCATTCTTTGAGAATTTATTAACTGGTGAGATTTAGTGGGACAAAATGGCCTATATTAACACTTAAAACACTTGAACATTGTCTTGTAAGAAGCATGTCCTACTGTAAAATACTGCTTGTTCAGAGATCAATAGAATGAAACTCTACAAAGACAACCACAGCTAAATTCTGTCTCCAGGTCATTTGCAGATCAAACTGAGTCCAGCATGAGTCTGTTACGTTCCTGTTCTGGTTTCACATTTCTAGAAGTTCTCTTTGTAGGTTCCCAACATTTACTTGTAACACAGAATCCAGAATGGTGCCTTTATCTGAACAGAATATATGTAAGTACTGTACTTAATTTAGTAATGAGAAACTGCTTCTTGGAAATATCACATTTAGAGTAAACTTTTGTACAGATAAATGATCACATAGACATTGGACAAAGTAGTGGAGAATATATTTGGATTTTCTAATGAATGCTATGTGACAGTTATTGGTGTATGCCATGAAATGCATCCTCTGGGAAATGCTCTTGGTTCACTGGAGGTTTCAGAGTTTGATTTTTTACTATGAGAGGGGAAGGATCCTTCAACTAGACTCTATCTGTCTGAATATTTACCCAGATAGGATTTAACCTGACTGAAATATCATCCTTCCCTGTGTACTCTCCAGAACTTCTCAACTCTGTTATTTGGGCATATCTTCCTTGTATGTTGGACCGCAAATTTTATTTCTTATTTTCTCAATTGTTCTTTTTCCAGTGGCCACTCACCAGGTAATAACAGATGAATTTGACTCCAGCAGGGCACTCAGAAGTCTAGTCTCAATATCAAACCTGTATATGATAGCTGTGTAAAGCAGCCTCCTGGTTGATAGATAGCTTTGAAAAAGATGGACTGTGAACCAAATTTGCTCCTATTACTCTGCACCCTGCAATACACTCCTCAAGTCCTGCAGTATGCCAAGCTGATAATGGCATAGCTATTCAGTCCCACCAACCCATATGTCACCAGCTACAGGGAATCCTAGAAAAAGAAAGAAATATCCAGCAATGAGAAGGATTTCCACCTTAAAGGTACAGGTAAAAGAAAATGCCCGTGTAAGGAATTGAGGCAGCTGGGTACAAGAAAAATTGCAGGGACAATGTGAACTCGGTGCAGAAGCTGTAGGATGTATCTTATTCTCTGGAAAGATACGTATGCCTGAACTGTCATCTATTAAGTTCAGCAAGAGAAGACCTTACTAGAGATGTGCCTGAAGGCAATGTTGAATGAAGATGTGGATTTGAGGAAATGGTGTAAGAAAGAGCAAACTGCATGGGCAACTGGAGATTTATGAGCACTTGTTGAGGGAGAGGTCATATAAGAGATACCTCAGGGGAGACTGGTGAGTCAGGGAAGCCTGCAACAACAGTAACAAGTGGAACAATCTGGGAAACAGAGGAAAGTTTAAGAATATGCCTGCCATCTGGGAGACTGAAAAAGTACAACAGACAAAACAAACCAGAAGGTAGAAAGGAAGTGGAAAAGTAAATTTCAGGAAAAAAATTTGTAGGGGACTAGGATCCAAATAGGAGTGAGAATGTCAGAGAAGTTAGTGAGGAGAGAAAAACAAAAGGAAGGATCATCTGTGAATAGAAGGCAAAGTGGACTAAGAGAAAAAATAGTGTCTGCATGAACAGGGAGCCCGTGTTAATCAGAAACAACTAAATTGTTACCAGGTCAATTCCACAGAGCAGGATGTGAGGTCATTTCTCAAGAAGGAGGATATGGGATGTGGGTGGAAAAGGAAAATGTATTCTGTTAGGAATAGTGAAGGATCTTTTTTTTAAAATTTAATTTTCTTCGGTGGGAAAATGATGCTATGAAATTCCCACAGGAATAAATCAAAGATGATTAGACTAAATAATCTCATTTTAGGTACAGGAAAAATGCCTCAAAAGTGAAGACTCATGGGAATGCTATCTGGCTGAATATCCATGGAAACAATTGGGACCAAGATCCATATTGTTAAAAAACAAGAACCTTTAGAAATACACAGAAACCTTGGTAGAGGTTCTTGTCATCTTCATGTCTTCTTACTGTACACAATAAGAAAAAATCTGCTCAATGAAAATTGAGCTATGGTTGAGGAAATACTGGGGGATGATCAGGAAAGAGAAGGTACAGTTACATAGTGGGACCAAGGTACTGAATTGTACAAGCTACCCAGAAAAGGTATGAAGAAAGAGTAAATAAACTTGTGTAACTGCCTTCTAGTAATCTGATAGATTAGAAAGAAATAAGAAAGGATGGCATGATTCAAACTGAATACATTTGGGTGAAACTAATGTTTACTAAGCAGTCAACAGCCAGTAAGAGATGAAACTATCACTGTCTTTCTTCTAATAAGCAATAATTAAACTATTAGAAAACTGATCCAAAACCAGATCACAAGTTAAGCTCATTTAAATGAAATGGATCAATCAATAAAAATAAGTCTTTGTGGATCAAAGGGTGAATAATTTGATAACCTAATACAAAAAGATCTTGTTAGTGAAATGAGACAGACTGATCTATTCAAGGCCTTGAATATGGAAGACTCTTGGATTTCTTTTTAAATCAAAGGAGCTATAGATATGTGGAATGTGTAGCTGATAAATGGCAGAGAATGCATGGAAAACTGGTCAAGCTACTCCACACAAAGGAAGAACTCCTTCAAGAAGATTATTAGAGATATGCAGAGCAAAGGGGGAAATAATAATAAAAAAAAAAGATATATCAGGAGAGACAGATGTGTTTTAGAGGTCAAAATATAAAAGAAAATGAAAATTGTTGGCAGTCAAACTGAACTACAATTTGGAAAGAATATTGAAACAAAGAGCAAAACAATCTTCATGCAGATAAGACAAAATAAAGCTTCAATACCAGCTGAAGTCAATGGAAGTAAAGAAAACCTACCTACAATTAAAAACTAAGTGACTACTTCATGTATGTTTTCAGAGAAGAAACAGGATAAATAATGGGAAAGAATCTATGATAATAGAAGTTACAAAACTGGAAGCAAAACTTAAAGCACAGTGTACTCAGGACAGGGAGAAGTATCAAATAAACTCCATTCCACAATCTGACAAGAAAAGGAACATGAAATCCCAAACCCGGTAGGAAATAGCTCAGACATGATCTGGCTGACTGGAGAAGGGCAAATGTATTATCCATTTATAAAAGGGAGACCTATGCAGCTACAAACCCATTAGCTTGACCTCAGTTGCTTTAGAAGAAATTTTAAAGGAAAAAATAATTGAAGACAGGGAGGTAAATGGAAAATGGGATAACATACAAAAAGGATTTACTAAAGATAGATCGTACCAAGTGAATTTGTTATCACTCTTTAATAAGATAACTGATTTTCTAGACAAAGGATTTGTGATACATCTTATCTATATCTGTGCTGCATATGATACAGCATTACATAGGAAACAGGGGATTAAGAGAAGAGTTGCAAAATGGATAAGAGATTGTCTAATGGATAGATGTCAACAGGTGGCATTGAAAGTAGCAGCATCAAACTGCAGGAAATTTACTAGCAGGAATTCTCAAAAATCAGTCTTGGGATCAATCCTTTTTTCAGATCCAAGCATGAAGAGGAGTATGAAATCTATGGTTTCCATTAAGCTAGGAAACAAAGTCATTGCAAAAAGGGATCAGTGGTTTTCTAAATTATATAAAATACATATACCTGAATATTTTATACACACGCATAAAATATGGTACAATATATTTCTCTAATGAAAAAAGAAAAACTCATGTCATCAAAAGACCTGAAAATGTGGCCTTATCTTAAATCCTCTGCACAGTCTTTGTCACTTGGAGTCAAGAAAATATGCTATAAACTGAAATAACTGCAGAGGTGCAACCATAAAGGCTGGCAGACTGGAGAGCCACCACTCAGGGAGGAAAGTGAAATGCTTTGCTGCTTTTGTCTGACTAAGCAAAGAGCTGAAAGGGGATATGACTGATGTCTGTAAATGTATTTATTAGACACCAGACTGGAAAACAGCCAAATAAAGCTATAGGACAAGGCTGACAAATGGAAAAGCAGCTCATGCTTAGATAAGAAATGCAGAGATGATTCCAACCACCAGAGAAGTGAATTTTCCAGACTTCCAATAGCTGTAGTAGGGGGTAAAAAAATTAACTGCATTTTAATATAGAATGATTCTTCAGTTAAAGATGTCATCTCATGTGGTTGCCTATGCAAATAGGAACTAGACTTGAGAGATTCCTTGCCCTTTGTTCCCAGTTTCAGTAATAAATTCCACTGAACTTGGTGACCTGTCATGTGTCTTCTCCCTCCCACTTTTTTAGTGCCAGTCAGTGTCTCTGGTGTTGTTGAAGACTTGAGCAGACTCAATGGTGTATCTGTCATGCTTCAGAATATGCTGTCTGTAGATGCACTGTGCATTCTTCCCACTTCTACCCTTCATTTTGAAATCTGTCTGATAAGGAAAGATTATGTCATAGATATAACAATTATTTTAGCATCCAGTACAGAATCTGTTAGGTCCTCTATCCAAGATAACTAAGAAAAATAAAAGGAACACTGAAAGGAACAAGATAATGTAGTGGGAAAAGTCAAGAGTGCAGTTTACCAGGAAAATATTGCTGAAGCAAAAGAAATGAGAAAAGCATATTATCTTTTAGCATGACTGAGATCACAGAGTAAGTCAGACAGAGAGAGTGAAGGATGTAGGAAAGATTAGAGAAAATGGACAAAGAAATTTGAAAAAAACATTTTTTGCCTTTACAAGAGGCTTGATTTTGATTCACCTATAAAAGAGGGCCCTTTGATTTATGTAAATCCACGTTAACATCCTTCCTCTGCAATTGTACACCCTGTTAACAATTCTCAGTTGATTAGACAATGGAAAAGCAGAAAAGAACCAATCATGGTTATAATGGCAGAAAAGTCAAATACATTCTACTGACTGGCTATCACATTGATAGGACATTGCCACATCCCAGAAAGGAAAGTCCAGCAGATATAACTCAGTATCTACAAAGTCAGGTTAATGTGCAAAAGCCCCAGTGCTATTGCTGTTGGTGCTATTTTTGTTGATCCCCATTCCCAATATAGGCAGATATGAACATCAATGGCAACCAAACACATTCAGACAAAATATGGCCTCCTGGATTTCTCATAACTTATCATAAATGCATATGCAAACTGTAATTAAGCCCCAAGTATTCAAAATAATCAATATCAAAAGGTTCTAGCTGAAGAACCTCCAGCGGAGCCAGAGCTGATTAATTCCAGAAAGAAGAGCCTCTGATCTGGTTTCCTAAGGAGAAATGTAGAGGAAACCAGATCTTTGGTGACCCTCTAAATGAAGCCTGTGAAGGAGGTTGAGTCAGTCAAGAGATTTTCTGACTGAAGAAATTTCATTGAGAAAAACTGCTTTGTTAAACTGGAGAACTTTTGACAGTGTTGTAGATGCCAAGGAAGGTTCTGAGGAAATCTTTGATCCCTTGGGAGTAATTTTGTAGTGATGAAGAAATATGATGCAGCAGCAGGGCAGGTGGCTGTGAGTTTTGGACCCTGTTTTCCCTGCCTCAGGTGTGTAACTGTGGGCAATACAGCCACTATTCTGCTTCAGACAAACTCATTGATAATAGCAAAGATGGGGACAAGAATGTAATTTGCATTCAGAAGCTGTAGAGTCTGGGAACCATAAAGCAAAAAAATAAAAAAAGTCCTTCTATTAATTTAAACAAAGAAACAATACTCTCTTAATCTAGTGAGGCAGGTATCCTGCTTTCTAGCTAGCTGTTGTAAAGAGCCTGCTCTACAGAGAATCTCAAATTCTGTAGGTCCAAGACAGAAAAGAATCTAAGTAGAAAAGCATCCTACCTGAAGGAAACTATAATTTCCAAAGGTTTTCTTTTTTTTTTTACACCAACTTGTATTAATGTCTTCATAAAAGACAAAACCCAATCACCGCAGAAGCAACCTGTCTGAACAGCAGCCAACCTTCAGATTTTAACCTGGAGGAGGCTCAAATTTGACCCACCAAGGAGATATTAGCTCATGCATGTGGAATTCACCCCCAGGCTAATCTACTCAAAAGCTGAGAATCCACATCCCAATAAAAATTGAATTTAAAAAAAATGTTCCATACATTCTTCACAAAATGTGCAAATCTATAAAGAAAGGAAATTTACTGCCTGGTGAGAAACTATTTAATTGGTAAAATCCTGTGTGACTTTAATTCTCCTGTATGCTTGCAGATATGTATGAGTTTTTTCTTAATTTAGAGTTAATCTCTGTAGTAGTTTCATAATTTGTGTTAAAAAAATGGATGTTCCGAATAGTTTGAAGTTTACCTGTGATGTCTGTAGGTGCTTGAATTGCTAGTTCAGCCTTTCAAACCCCACATAAAGAAATGGTGGAAAATGCCTTTAAAACATAATTAGTAATAGAAGAAAAAGGAATAAAACATTACAGAGAACATTGAAACAACTACTAGTATTTTACTTGTAATGACAGCTTTCCCACACTTTATAAAAAGCACAGAGTGCCTGTTATGCCAAAATGTGATGGATAATCTTTATGGAAGAAGGATGAAATTCAAAACCAGACTCTAAGACTGTATAGTGTAATGAGCAATAGACAAGCTATGCATTTAATTCCATTAAGTGAAATGTATTTCATTAACAAAAGTGTTAGTAGAATTAAAACCTCACACTGAAGGAATGTGAAAATCATCAGTGGCAGCTAAAAAGCTGCTACAATACAGCACATATCGCAGAACAACTGAGGCTGATATGGGATTAAATACATATGAAATGAATAAAAAAAACCTGACAAAATTGAAGCAAAATTTGAATGCTAATTTATGGCACCTAGTGAAAGAAGCAGGACAGCAGATCATCTGCATATAAGTGGCCTCAACACATTTCTTGGTGCCAGTCTGTTACTCTGCTCATAAGAAAACAAAATACATTTTTTTAACCAAACCAAGACAGGAAATGGTCAAACAGGAGATTCATCAAGTATCATTGGTTAAACAGGAATAATAGCATCAAGAGGTTTTTTTTAATATAGTCTAGTAAAATCAAGAAGTGGTTGAAAATAAAGTCTGGAAGAGAGAAGGCAAGAAAAGATAGGAAAGGAGAAGAAATAAAATAATATAACACAGTATTCCTCCATGTTAATGATAGAATGGCTTGTCATAGACAACATGTTAAGCATAATTATGCTACCTGACCCTGAGAAACAGTTTTCTGTCTTGTGAAGCTCTGAGCATCAAAAAGGACTCTGAGGAATATCACACAGGGAATCAAAAACTACCATAAATGCCACATGACAGAATAAGGTATAATACTATAGACATCCAAATACCAGTGTGTAACAACTCCACCCATAAGCATCATAATTACAGAGGCAAAAAAAGAAGCAATTTTGAAAAATGGGAGAGTTTGTTCTATTAATAATTATATTCTTACCCACTTTCCAATATTTTTTACAAGCAAATTGAAAAAAATATTACAGAAATCTATGGAAACTAAACATGCCTATTTTTTCAATTGTTTGAAACAAAAATAATTTTAGATTTTAATTTTCTTTTCATAAAACTATTCTGTCTTTCTTTTCCACCCCAGAGGGCCAGCTATTCCTTGCAACAATTCTGTTAAATTTCTAAAATGCCTGAAGTTTTTCCTCTCTTAGATCTATAAGTGAAAACTTGTATGTACATAAATGAGTTCAGCAAGAAAGTATTAAAGAACAACATATGAATTGATGAATGATAAATAAAAAGTCCAAGACATTTGATTTGTTTAATGTGGGATTCTGTTTCGCCAAGATTAGCACAAATTTCAGAAGCCTTCTATTTTAGAAGTGTTATCTGCAAGTATTCAAGATTATTTATCAGAATTTGCAGGGAGTTCTGTAATACTGTAGACATCACATCTGATTACATTGCTTGATATTACAGCGTGACATTCGATACAGCTCTATCACATCTTTTTTTTTGAATGTCCAACTGCAACAAAGCATATCTGCTAAACTCCGTGAAAGAAAGGGATCAGTGAGTTTTCATGGAAGTGGAGCTGTATTTTCAAAGCTACTTGGGGCTTTTTCCACTTGTGTCTTATGAATGTAATGTCATCAAACAAGACAAAAGAGTTAGTCTATTGTCATTATAAAAGATCAAGTGTCTCTTCTCTCAGTAAATACAGTATTAGTGTTTCTGTCTTTAATTGCTGGAATGGCTCAAGGGTGAGCTTGATATCTGATAATTCCTTCACATTTTTTCAGTGGCAGTGAAATCTAAATCATCCTCCAGGAGGCTTTGCCTCCTTACCTGCATCAGGACTTTTCCCCCATATATTCCCCTGTAAGTCCTTTTCACTCTCCACCCTGCTCCAAATTCTGCACCCAACCATCTCCCTGGAGCACCAAGGTCCTCTCGCCCAGGCAGTTCCCTGCCTTTTCTGGCTCTGCACCTTAGGACTCCATAATGACTTTACCATTTTCTGGTCTTTGTCATTGGAATTGAAAAATATAGGTCTATTAACATAACAGATAGGTATTTTCAGTGATTGATTCACTTTTGGTATTTTCCTGGCATTAGTTCACGTTGTTTCTTTTTCTGTTTGATCCCCCCTCAGCAGATTCTGTTGGTTTTGGCCTGTGCAGTGCAACAGAAGATTAGTCAAGTGAATGCAGTAATATTTGTACCAGCATCAGATAGCAATCTCCTCTCTTCTCCCCAATTACCAATGTAGTGTTTTAATAACTAAATGTTCATTTTGCAAGCACCATTTTGAGATTTGCTATTTAATTTCAAGGACTATATGATAATCAAGTATATTAAATAACACTCAGCTGAGAATATTCCCATTTCATACCTTGATTCCTGAAAGGTTTATGGCTATTCTTTAGTTCCCTATTTTCTTTTTCTTGTAATTTCAATGTAAATGTACACAGTACATAATATTAATCATTAAACAGCAATTCCACAGGCATTAGCGTGGGCCTGTTAGAGTGAATCCAGAGGAGGCCACAGAGATGATCAGAGGGCTGGAGCACGTCTCCTATGCAGACAGGCTGAGGAAGTTGGGGCTGTTTAGCTTGGAGAAAAGAAGGCTCCAGGGAGAAGCTGCCCAGAGGAGCTGTGGATGCCCCATCCCTGGAAGTGTTCAAGACCAGGTCGGATGGGGCTTTGAGCAGGTCTAGTGGAAGGTGTTCCTATACAAGGCAGGAGGATTGGAACTAGATGACCTTTAAGATCCCTTCCAACCCAAAGAATTTTACAACTCTCTGATTCTAACATTTATTGAACAGGATTAAGGCCAAAGATATAAACAAAATACATATTTTTAAAGACTAAGAATTTTAATTGCTTGCTAATCCTAGAGCATATTAATAAAACCCAACATTAAATACTTAATTTAAATACAAAACTAGAAGCCTCATCTTTCTAATTATCTGTATATTCAAAAAGGAGAGAGAAAAAAGAGCTATTCCTTCAAAGAACAATCCTAAGGTAGGCAGGAAACCCAGCCTCCCATTTTACCTTTAAACTCAGATTCTACCTGTGAAGAAGCAACAGCAAATTTGCAGAAGAGATGGATTAATTTAAAGGACCTGTGGTCTTTTATTCCAGTTGAGTATCAGGATCAGTTCTGGGATTGCAGTGTCAAAGATGAAGACATTTATTTTGGGATCTTTTTCATAAACTGTTAATGGATGTTGATATCCATTTACCATTACAGTTAGTGGCAATTTGACACTGACATTGTTTTGAGAATCTCATCCCAGGAGATTGGAATAGAAAATCTAGCTACCTTTTTTTTTTTTTTAACTGTTTACCAGGAACTCCTGTTTCCTAAATTATTCTTGTTATTTCCTCTAACTTCTTGTTTTAGCAACCCAAATCCTCTTCTCCCTTTCAGAAGTGAATGAAAACAGCTTAGGCAGACATGAATTTTAGCACCTGGGTGGATTAAATCTTTCAGTTCTCTGGCTGCCTTTAGGAAGCTAATTTTCATTAAAAGTGATTTGCATACAACCAAACTGTATTCCTTATAAGTCTTGAAGCTGATTTGAAAGAGAGAGCTGATGGGGAAAACCCAACGAAATAGCTAAAGAAGAGCTAATAAGGTCAAACAAATCAGTAAATCGGTCTTTAAAGTAATCTTTCTGGGCTAGTTTTCTGTTTGCTCAGGAATCCAGGCAAACCTTTTCTTCATGCAAGTCTTACTTTTTAATACATCACATCTATTTTTGCAGAGAAGCAATATTGAAGATTGAATTTAAGCAACCACTTTAGCCTTTTCCTCTGGGTTATGTAATGCAAAGAAATTACTCCGTGAAGAGTGTAAAGCTTATCCACCTTTTCCTTACGGTGTCACTCTCTCATGACACCTTGTTGTATGCTTTGTCCTGTTATTAATATTCATTGTTTTATTACAGTACCACTACTTTATTCAGCAGATCTGATTTTCTGATTTATGCAGACATGTCATCTCCTCAGAAAACCCTGGAAAAGTGTGAGTGGGATTATGTCCATTTGTTCTCATCTAGAATCCTTAGATATATTTATCATTGCAAACAGAGTTTGTATTATTTTGGATTGGATCGTCAAAGGTTCTGTCTCTTGTGACAGGACTGAGTAGCTGAAAGAAGCTGAGGGCTGGTTGAGTCATATTGTGTCTAGGAGCTGTTTCAAGCTATGGAGAGCACATAGGCTGCAGAGCAGAGCTTTATCCTCTGCCTGTCCTGACTCAGGCTGAAATAACCAAACTTTTCTTTCCCTTATCTGTAGGTGTAAGCAGGTCTTTGCTGCTTTAACTCCAAAACTTAACATGCAGGAACAATGGTAATTTATAAAGTTCTACTGGATGTACCGGGCAAGTTTGTAAAAGTTTGCTTTCAGAGGAATGGCAGCATAGAACATTGACTGATATGGGATGGCTGGGAAAGGAAAAGAAAGGAATCCACGGAGAGGAGACGTAAGGAGGAGCTGTAAGGAGGAGCCGTAAGTTTATTGCTAGCATTTTCCTTTATGATGACAGGGACTACTGCAGGCTGATGACAGTTGGAGGAAGCCAGGTTCCACTCTTGCAGAAAGAAAGTATTCTGGGAAATATAAATACCACCTGTCCCAAAACAAGCACTGAGAGACAGAGACACTGAGTAGATACTGCCCATGAACTTTTCAAAGAATGCAAGAACATGGATTCTGTGTACATTCAGCCTTTTTGCATAGCATAGGTCTACATCTTACTTCCAAAAGACCTCTAAAATCCATTTTAGATTTAGTGTCCACAACTGAATGAACAAAAGTTGTTATGCGTGCATAAGGGAGGCAGGAGGGGAGAGAGAAAGGTGTGAAAAAAACAATAGATGAACCAAATGCAGCTTGTCACAGACCTATCCAAAACTACTAAGACTGGCTCTGACAGTTGGCTAAACTCAGTATTTGTAGTATTCAAAGTATTTCCTAGGGTAATTATGGAGAAATACAAGGAAATACTGTAAAGCCAGATATGCTAGGAGGTAATGAGTGCTTCCTTTGAAACAGGTTTGAGTTTAGGGCACTTGGTACCTGGCAGAATCTGGCCTGTGCTGAGAGCTTATTCATCTTGAATCACACTGACATGACTATATATGACAGAGGGATGGAAAGAAAAATCCATGTCGTACATAGACAGCTCTGTTGACTTCAATGGTATGTCACACATCTGAATCAGGCTAAATTTGTTCTTGCAGCTATAGACTGTATTTAAAGGAAACAGATTACTGAAAATCAAATAGAAAATGGAACAAAAATATTCCTTTTGCCAAAACCAGAAATTCAGTAATATTTTTCTGCAGTTGCTTCTACCAGAGCAAAATAAAATAAAAATAGTTTTTATTGTAGTTGTTTATGATTTTTTTTCACCTGACGTTTAATGAGAGTGGAGACTGAAATGCCTTGGAATTTTATTTATAGCAATTTCTCTTCCTTGCCACATAATTTTAGCCTGATACAAATGTATCCATCTGTGTTCAGTACCCCTGAAAAGTGCATTAAAGCAAGGCAAATTCCCTCTCCTTCTCTTTCAGTAGAAGTATACTACATGGAGAAGCGTTATATAATTTACAATATGAACAAGTGCTATCAGCTTTCTCCCATGCATACTGCAAATTGTTCTCTCAAAAATGTACTACATTTTAACATTTCTGCAAACTCAGTTACTCTTTTCTGGCCAGAGTCTTGTACATCTTATTTGATGAGAAAGACATTCATTCTCATGAATATCATGTAAAATTCATTAACATCTTTATGAAATTGCTGTCACTGGTGTTAGAACCTGACAAAAAGTGAATAATATTAATTGGAAACCTTTGAGCATTTTTCATCAGGTTCTTGGTGTTGATATTAAAATGAATAATATAGCTAACAACGTATAATTTGAGACAATGTCAGGAAGTTCATTATTATATTATGTATGTTTATATAAATAGATTGTTTGGAAATGTATTGTAACATGAATATTATGTATACCTTTCATATAACGCTTTTCCTTAGAATTTCTCAAACTTAGAATTTCTCAAAAAAGTAAATTTAGTATCATTATTTCCACTCTACACATAGGGAAAATTAGTATTTAGAAAAGGCCTCAACAAGTATTCTCTGCACATCTCAAATTACTTTATTCTGCGAAGAATTCTGGAAATGATTTAGCATCGTGACTAAATTAAACAAATTTAAAACAACAACAACAAAAAATTGATATCTGCTCCCATAATCTTATTAAGTAAAATGAATTGCAGAGAAAATTCAGGAGCAGGGCTTGGGACCTTTTATCTACATAATCCTCTTTCAATCAAGAAGCCCCTCACATTCTTCCCATTCTCAAAAGTAACATTTCATTGCTATCACCAGCCAAGTACTTTATTTTACAAAGATTTTGTTTTTCAGCTCTCTGGCTGTATTATTGATCTGAGTTCAGAGAGATTGAAACCCCATCAATTAAATAATTTGAAAGACTGAAATAATTTGAGAGTTCTTGATTTTAATTCACACTTTTCCAGACAAGGAAATGAGTCACTGAGGATACATTCTGCTGTGTCTGAATCAGAATGTCAAAATATATACATACTTACGTAGGATTCGTGGGAACAGAAGTTGACTTCAGACTTTACAAGCCAACATTAACTGTGAGAGGGCACTGGGAAGAATTGGCTACCCACTTATGGGGCTCAAAGCATCTGTTATAATGACCTGTTCCTTAGCTCTCAGTAGTGTGCTGGCATACAGCAGCCTTGTAGTGAGTGTAGAGGTGCAGATGGCAACTCAGTGGTGGGCCATATCCCAGCTCTTCCACTTGAATATCCAGTCCCCAATTACTGTGACAAATTCTTGCTGCACTGAAGGAAGGGTTAAGTAAGAAGAGCACAGCAGTTAAAGACACCTCAGTGCTTTCTTTTACTTTTCCTGCTTGTATTCTGAGTGTGCAGCTATCTCACTGGAGGGTTTTCTCCTAGTTCTGCACAGTACGTGGAAAATATGTACATCAACGTGAGACCCTTTTAGGCATGTGAATACCCATCGAAGTTAGGAAAAAGAAGCAGAGGGTCATGGTCTGTGTTCAACATTATAAAAGATTTTCAGTTATAAATATTAGGTAGTCCATCCTCATAAACTGATTTCTTGTTTACTTCTGATGGATTCAACCAAGATTGGAAATTCATTGAAATATTTCTACCATTTTATGTCCTCTTCTGAAAGACAGTTTAAGAAAAATTTATTAAAATACCAAAGGAAAAAAAAAGAAAAAGAATAGATTTAATGGCTTTCTAACTGCAATGGAGTAGAAAGCCTAACTCATTGTTACTATATCCAAAGCATTTTAAGAGTACAAGCAAGGAATGCATCTCTATCATCTGAGTTTAATACAAAATCATGTTCCTCTCCTGTCACACACAGGATTTGTTATAGATTTTATCTGCAATAAAAGCTATGTCAGTAGTGCCACATAATACATTTGTAAAGGTTAGAGATATTTTAACCCACATCTGTGACCAGAATTTTAATGACAAGCATATCCTCTGAAGCAGTACTAAGAGAGGAAAACTCTTCTGTAGATTTTAATGCAAATCAGTGTAGAACAATGCCTATGCAACATTACAATAGGGTCATTGTGAACCATGTCCTTGAAATTACAAATATGTGACATAAGTAAAAATATATTATTACAAATTCTGTCAATCTCCTGTCCTTGTCAGGGGTTTCTGCTTTTGCAATCCAGAGAGATTAAACCATTTTATTGCTTAAACTGTCACGAAGACCTGCAAAACAGAACAGCAGAATTACTTTAATGACTTTCTTTTTGAAATATGCATTTTTACAAACCATGCATAATGAACAGCAAATTCACAGATGTATTGTTTCTGTCCATTTGTATTTCTTTTTCAAAAAAATCATTTATTTCCACCTTGAATTTTGCTAATTAGGGGGAAAAGAAGGGAAGAAAACACCCCATCAGCATCAGTATTCTTCACATCCAAGGGCTTGAAGGATCAAGTTTTATCTTTGAAACTGGAAAGAGTTTAACATGGGAAATTCAAGTTTATTGAAAGGTTACACTTTCTCTTTTACCATCCTCTCTATTAAGAAAACTTTTCTATGGGAGTACAATGTCTGATTTAATTGTTCTTGATTCTTTAAGTTAGTTTGAGATGATGCAATTTCTGCAGTGTCTCTCAGAAAAGAAACACTATAGCTTAAATGAACAAGAGATTTATCATATGGGTTCCACTGAGAAAATGGAGTTGATTTGAACTTGTTTTACGTAGGTAGAGCAAGCGACGCAAGTAGGACTATTTCCCTGCTTGAAAAAAGGTCACATATCCAAAATAAACTCTTGGGTTATAGGTCTCTGACCATAACTACTCATACTACTTAAGGCTTATTTTGGCATCTGGTCATTTTTATTGGAACTGCAAGACTCATTTGGGGTAAATGATAATTTAATTAGTAGGCTTCATACAAAGTTTCAACTTTTACCTTTTCCCCTTAAAACAAGAAGTTTTTAGAGAGCAACGGCAAAAGTCTTGTTTTGATTAACCTTTTATCTTCAAGCCTCAGATCAGTATCAGAATATTTTTTCTCTTTTCATTCATAATCAATTTTAGAAAATACTGTTGATATTTGCAGCATTACTGAACCTCCACATTAAATTGTGTAATTATCCATAAGATTTGTGTAGCATAAGGCAAAACTGTTTGCTTTTACGGGACATCTGCTATAAATAAAATGATACCATAAATTTTCCAAGACAGCCATCACCTACCCAGTTGTTACAGAGGCAAAAAGTCTTGGCTTCCCAGAGCAGGTTCCTTCTCAGCCTCTTGTCAGGGAGGTCAACAGCATTTAATTTTGTGTTTTTTCTAGATACCCTCCCCCACCTTAATGAAATTAGAATGTAATGCTTTCGACGCCTGCACATAATCAGCTTTCATTCTTTGGGGAAGCATGCGAACATCATTAGAATATGGTTTCTCTCTCTCTTTTAAAAAACGTTTCCTTAACAAACTTTATGAAATTTAAACTTGGAAAGTTCATTATGATGCTGTCTTTATAAAGTGGCATCTGCTAATGTTGGTAAATGGAAGCATCTGTTATCGTTTCTGGTAGGAACCCCTATCTTCATGAGCGGGGAGGTCTCAACATGGACATAATATTTGCTGTAAAGGTGCCATCTCTGGAGCCCTGTTAGGTATTTGCTTTATCCTTATGAACATTGCTCAAATCTGTTCATCTTTTGCTTTGCAAAGTAAAAGAAATGAAAGGAATTTTTAATTATATTGCTGCTGCCACTTACTGTTAATAATAAATGCTACATGGTGCCATGAGGAAGGCCATGCATAGCTCTTGTCTCCTGAGAAGATTCACAGCACAGTTGGGGAGCAGGGTTGCTGTTGGTCTCTCTTTAAAGCACACATTTCTCTGTAGTGGTCTGCTCTATAAGCTTGTTAAGAGCGGAATGAATTAGGAGTGAGCTGATGACTTGCTCACCTTAGAGACGTAAGAATTATGTTCTTGCATTCTTTGAAAAGTTCATGGGCAGCATCTACTCAGGTTCTCTGTGTGCCTTTTCTTCATGAGGCTCTCAAATATCTGAACTGTGGTAGGCCTTGGCATTTTTATAGTGTATTTACCTTCCGGTATGTAAAGAGCAAAGGTGCTTTTTAAGTCAAGCAGGATATGAAGGCTCTTTCTCTGGCAAGATAACCTCAAATGGTTTTGCAGCTGCCTGAGACTGAAGTAAGTGCTTTTGATGAATGAGTCAAAATGACATGTTTGAGGATGAAATACGGTGCTAGTCACAGGTTTTTGAAACAGCAGCAGTACCAAGTGCTTGAAATATAGCTTTTTTTTTCTAGTAAATTTCTGTTGTGTGATCTAGTTACACTTCTGACTTGTTGCTTTTGTTATCAAAATCTCTTATTGCTATTGGATAATGGCATTAAAGTGGGTTAGAAACTGTACCAGCAGCCCACGCTGTGAACAGTCATGAATCAATTCTCACCCCAAAATGAGTGCAAGTGCACTTCTGTTTTAGAGTGGAATTTGGGATTCTTACATAGGCACATGAGCTAAGATAAGGAAAACCCTAATATGCTGGGACTCGTGGTATCTCACTGAGAGATGATAACAGAGAAATAATAGCATTCCATGCAGGATTCTCTTGCTTTGTCGTTGGAGAAATATCTCATGTTAGCAATGAACAGGCAACATATCTTTATTCTGCTTTACCTCTTAATTCTATAGTACCTTATTTGTACTTTGCAACAAAAGGAGCTATAAAATTGCATTTTGCAGGTTTTTTTGTATGGCATACAAGAAGATGCATGCTTAATAGTACCTCCCTAATGAGAATTTACTCTTTAGGCATCTCCAATATCTGCTTTGTAAGGCACAGCTGTCTAGGACACTTGGAAAGAAACAGATAAGATAAAAAGGATATAGTTTAATTAGGCTGCAACTTTATTTACTATCTCATATTGGAACTACTGATAAAGGAGTACAAATGTTAATACTTTATTTAATTATTTTCATTAGTTTAAGCCTGTTATTTGTCCTCTGTTCTGCCATTACGGATTCCTGAATTGGGAGGCATGGAGAAATAGAGGGAATTCTAGAGAGTTTTCGAATTGCCAAATGCTAGACGCACACTAAGAGGTGCTACACTATGCAAGGTTTGAAGAGACTAAAGGACAGCTGTATACTTTCCATATGAGACAAAACCCATTTTCAGTCTGTGAAAAACATGTGTTTCCTATTGCATATCAGGTCCAAAAGTCTCTGTAAACATTTGTTTTCCTTTTAATTTTTCTTCAAGGAATCTTGCTTCAGATTTATTGCATTCTTTTCTAGTAATAGCACTTTTCAATGAAAGATTGTAATTTAATGTATTTTTGTTCAAATATATGATTTCAAGCATATTCTTTTCATTCTGAATGATAGACAAAATTGAAAAAGAACCTTTTATGTTAAGACTATAGAATGATACCAGTTTTGAGACCCTGGCAAATTCTTAATGTGCAAATTTATGGTGTGATCTTGGAAGGACTGATTGCTTACTTATATACTCAATGTTCAAATTATTCACTTACTTGTATGTGTTGTCCTAGAATACAGCCCTTATAACATGCATAGGTGTTCATGAGGCAGTCCCTAAACAATCCACAATAAAATATAAGGGCTACAAAAAGGGGTTTTAATGTGTGCCTTTTAAAAAACTGTTTAGGCCTTATCACTGTCATCTAATATAGCCCCTGTTTTTAAGCCATTTATTAGGAAAATAAAATTTAAAAAGAAAGGAGAAATATAAATACATTATGTAAAGACAATGGAGAAGCAATTTCTAACTAGATGCTGCAGGTAATTTGTTTCTCAACCAACCAAAACCTTGCTGCTAATCTTGAATCTTTACCACCATTCAGATCAGCAGAGCTTTTAACAGTAGTTAGTAAAAACAATGCTGTGAACATTTAAAGGCACAACTGGGATTAAACAACAATATCCAGCAAGCAGCAGTCCACCTGTACTTCCATGTTTATCAAATACTATTGCCTTTATTTTTTAAATATGCATTTCTCTGTTCTGTTGTGGGGTTTTGTTGTGGGTTTTTTCAACTTTTTAATATCTATGTCATGTCGTATATATAAAATGCTAGACTATATTTTACATACAAAATACAGTACACTTGGGATTTTTTTCCTTCAAATTTTGCTTCCTAAAGGCCTAGGAGCTTTAGGATCAATAAGACCAAATCTTGTTCTCAGAAGACTTGCCTTGCTTTGATGTGTTAAGCTGATAACACATTCAATGAATGGCTGTGACATCCCAATAAAGCATTTCTTTCAGCTACTTTATGTATTTCACAGACCCTTATGTTTAAAAATGTTATTATTCTTTTATGAGCTATATTGTGATTTTATGACAATAAAATGTGCTGTTTTCTTTAACTGATTTTCCATGATGATACCTCTCAGCTTTTAGCACATTGGAGCTGTATAAATATCTTCATGAGAACATGAGCGTATTCTGTATCTAACTTCTTGAATTTCAAGGAGAACTGAGCATCAGTCACGAGTGTCAGCCTTATAACATCTTATGCCAGTTTATGCATGTCTCTCTGTCTTTTCTAGCAACTATTGAGGACAGTCTCAAATGGAGAGACCACCAGACTGCTCCTAGAGAGTTTCCCTTTGCAGGGTAAGTTATACTTGGCCACTGCATTGTAGGTACAGGTTGCAGCTGTGATGCAGATGGTGAGGACAACTTCAAGACAACTCATAAGCATAGATGTAAGGAGGCATATGATGAAACTCCTTACATAATTACTTGGTGATACAGCTGATTGACTGTTTTTTTGTATGTTATGTATGCACTGACCCTTGCTCACCCACTGTCAGACTCAGAGTGCAAGACTTAAATGGTTCAGCTTAAGGTGAATTATATACCCTGGCCAATGTTAACATAATTAAAATTTTTATACCAATTACTTTCATCTAACCTATGCTCTACATATTTGAGAAGTGTTTTGAACAGGTTTTTTTATTCTTAATGTATTGGTACTTAACCTTTTTATCTCCCTTGTCTGTAATACGGCTCTAATTATAGTAAAGGTGAAGAAACAATTAGAAATGTGGAAAAATGCATCCAACTTATTTTTATATAAATATCAGTCAGAAAATTAGGCCAATAAGAGAAAGGATTCTTTTCCCCCACAGAGGAAAAATAAGTTATTTTTGGCTCCAGAGTGATATACAATACTCTAATCTGGCTCAATGGTTTATGGATATTCAGCCTTAAACCTGGAGCTGGTCAACAACTCAAAAAAAATACATGGAATAAATAGCTTTGCTTGCTAGTTGAATTTCTTTCTTACAAAGGCCCTCTCCTTCCAAGAGAGTGGTCCCTGGCTGATACAGAAACAGAAGATAGAGTGTATGACATATAACAAACAGCCTGACTAAAGGAAATCTTAGCAGGCAACTCTATACATAAATAATAATTTTGAAAATCATATTTTTAATAAGACAGGGTGTTTTGTTGATCCCTGCATTAGGAACATTGTTTCTTTCTTACAAAGGCCCTCTCCTTCCAAGAGAGTGGTCCCTGGCTGATACAGAAACAGAAGATAGAGTGTATGACATATAACAAACAGCCTGACTAAAGGAAATCTTAGCAGGCAACTCTATACATAAATAATAATTTTGAAAATCATATTTTTAATAAGACAGGGTGTTTTGTTGATCCCTGCATTAGGAACATTGTAATAATTCATGCCTGCCTAGGGTCTGCCAGACTCCAGGACAAATAGTCATGAGGAAAGTCGCAGCAGCAAGGAAGATGGAGGGTTAGTTCATTAATCAAAAACTTTGGGAGATCTGGGAGATCAAAAGCATATTTTGTAGAAATAGGTCCAAGAAGCTTGTGGCACATGCAGAAATTTTTCCAGCATCCAGGTACAACTATAGCCTTGCAGCTGAGCTCAGGTAATGGGACAGACCTTGTTACTGCTCCTTTATTTTCAGACAAAGTTTAGTGAGTTTTTAGTTGAGGTTTCAGCAGCTGAAGCTTTGGTGATTTCGGATGTAGTGGCATGCTTGTGTAATCCTTGGTTTTGAGGAAGCGGAGTGAGCTTTCAGCTGGCTGAAGACAAGAGTTTAGAGGCTGGAGCACTTTGATATTCCAACCAGTTGCAAAGTGAATGTTTCTATATGCCTTACTCACTGAAAATGAGACTTAGGTAAGGTTGAGTGTCCAATAATCCTTAAAATTCATTATGATTTCTGGTCTTATAAGTAAAAAAACCTGAGCTTTTAATTTTATTTTAATTTTTTTATGTCGTACGTGCAACGTCTTTAGATCTATACAGATATGCATTGTACCCATGCTGTGGACACCTATGGTAAATTGGGCATCTATAAGCACCATCAGAAACCAAAAACTAGATGAGGAAGCACTAAAGTTTCTGAGCACTGTTCATTTCCACACATCAAGAGGTTTATAAGCCATAATCACCACAATGAGTGACTCACCAGGTTTTCTGGAATTAATATACATCTTCTGTCTTAATAACATTGTGTCATAACAAATAATGCAAACAGAAAATAAAGCAAGACTAGCTTCAGCAGCAGGAAGAATAAAAGAGAGTACATGGCTTTTAATTTTAGCAGGGCATGCAACTGTGAAAAAGAGTCAGCATTCTAGACTGTACTCCGAGCATTTTATTTCAGTGGGTTTTTTGTCACTAATTGTTTAATATGTATTCAACATATTAAACAACATATCCTCCAACATATCTTTAAAGACAAAAAATCATTCACAGTTCATTCAAAGAATACAAATGAATGCTTATGACTAGAAGTTCTTTCCCTCTTACCTTGAACTTGAAGGGTTGGATTACAGACTTCTTTACTTTGTATTTCCTATGGTATTCCTCATCCCTATACTGGGGACCTGATGAATGTGTCCTTTGGCATTTCTTCTGGCAAACTACAAGAACCTCATGATCTAAAACAATTCTGTATGTCTGTCTGTGTCATGCCACGCCTGATTAAACACATTTCCCAGTTATTCATAGAATTTTTGCTAAAACCCTCAAATTATTAATGGACTTTTTGGCTAGCCATGCCTGGGGAAGCTCAAGATTTTTCTCAATGTCTAGTGTAAGATTACTCCTGTTGGCTTAGCTCAAGGCAGCTCTTGACTTGTTACCCAACTAATTCCACCTGAATATTGTCGTGAAAAGCTGAACACAAATCTTGTTTAGAGATCTTATTCTACGTGCTAGACACATGCCTGTTAAAAGTCAAAGTCCCTAGCCCTTATAGAGGCAACAAAGCTTTAAAGAATATGAACTTTTGTCTACTGGAGTCCAAGTTTCCCCTCTACAAAATGAACATTTTTTTTTCCTACCTCATTGAGGTATTAAGGTCCTTCCTTAAGGAATGAAATCTTGGCTCTGTCAGAATCAATGTCAAAACTCACATTGACTCCAATATGGCCAGATTTTATCTAATATTTAGGATGTCCTTATTTCAGCCCTGTATGAACTGTGACAAACCCTGAGTGCTCTACATGCACTGTAAAATATAACCTCGTGTACTCATCTGATGACTCCCTCTGTATCACTTACTTTTTCCCCCTTCCCTCTCCACATACAGACATTTAATGTGTCTATAATTTTCTTGATGATTTTCATCCCTTGTTTTAATATTGCAACCATATTTTCTGGCTTTCTGCCTGGTCTCTTGGACTCGTCTAACAATGTATCCTTTCATTTGTTATTCAGCTGTTTTACTGTCCTCTATGATTTTGTTTCATATCCCTTCCTATATTCTTTAAAACTTCACCCTTGACTTCTCTCTTCCTTTGGCAGAACTAAAACCCAAAAACGTCTTGGATTAATGTGGTTTGCATTTCCAGCTGTAGTGTGTCTCATTTGAAAGTTTTTCTTTGCATTTGCAATATCTTTATCTGCTCTGAAGCATAATAGAGTTTCAATTTATATACTGCTTTTAACATCAAGCAGGCAGTTCAAAGTCCTTTATAAAATGGGGAAAGAGGAAGCTAAACCTGAATAGTTGATGCAAATAGAAAAGTTTTCAGGCTAGATTTAAATTGAGATAGCATAAGGGCATTCTACAAATCATGCTTCTTTCTTTACTCTCAGTGCTCCCTGCTTACGTATTTTCTATTAAGCATTATACTAAGTGATCTTTCTATTTTTTTATATCTTTTATGTTGCTAATTGCTGTACATGGTTGAGGAAAGTTGTTGGGTTTTTTTCTTATAGGCTTGCACTTTTGAGACTTTTGTAATGGCTTCACTGTTATTTTTACACATGGGCCAAAATGAAACTTCATCAGATGGTTGCCTGGACGCTCCAGCTTAGCATCACATTTTAGTCTCTAGGGAAGCTTCATTCTCTGGCAGAAATTCAGCTACTATTCACTCTCAGGAATGTTAATTTACCACAAGTTGTACCTCATTTCTTGAAAGTGATTTGCCTATAATAGACAGTCCCTGGAGAATTAGAAGAGATTTTGTAAAAAAAATTTTGATGTTTTTTTAGCCAAGGTTATCTGACACAATCAGGATTTGCAGTTCTAGGTTGAAGCTACTAGAATAATGCAAACTCAGTCTGATTTGTCTAATGTCATGATCAGAGGCATTATTAAAGCTAGACATGGACAGGGGGCTGTACAAAACACTTTGATTCTATAACCCCGAGACTTTCATAGGCATGATGTGACACCGTTAGACTTTTTCCTCTTGTGATTATCTCTCTTTAATGTAACATTATTGTACTGGAACTCTCAGTGTCTAATTTCCCAGAGTATTACATCATTCTATTATAAGGAATCCTCCTTACTGTCACTCCTAGATGAGGATTATGCAGAAAGGCTAATGAATACTTGAGGATTAATCATTACCATAACCATGGATTGAGCTTTGAGAGAGGAAGAAGTAGGAAAATATCCACCATTTATCATTCCAGAGGGATTCACGAGGCAATTCTTTACCCAGAATAAAGTGAAAAAAAAAAAATAATTAACAGATGGCAATAACATAAGGTTATTATTATATCTTTTAAAAATTAACTTTCAAGTTCCCCCCTTCTAGTTTGCATTTGCTAAGATAGTCCAGTGGACTTACAGGAAGTATGATACATCTCCCCAACACCTATTCAGAGGTATCTGCTTGTCCCAGATTTGCAGTTTGACATTTAAAGGAACGAGTTTACCTGCTACTTCAATACAAACTTCTGAGGTATAAGATGGAAAGCATTTGCTTTAACGTACATTAAAAAATTACTTTAAATTTTTGTTGCTTGGTTCCATTTGTCTGTGACAGAACAATTACTGCAATCCCTTCACTTAGCTTTTACATCATACTTTGCAATGAATGGAAAGCATGGTTAGGTTATATTTCTCTCAAAATCATTCCTCAAAAGTTCTGATTATGTATCTCCTCTTCTCAATGTATCATTCGAAGGCAGAGTAAAGAGCAGGAATATGGATAGAAAACAAATACAGTGAGAGAACTGGCTGAATCACTGATCTTGCTATCAGTAGCATTGATCGACACATTTCCATGAGCTCTATAAGCCGTGGCTTCACCCACTTTAACAGTCTGTCTGACTATGATATGCTGCATGTGAAGCTATTTTACGTGGAGTACTTCATGGGTTTTGACTGTTTCCAACCTAAAGCCGCTTCTTCTGGCCTAATACTTACAGTTCTTTCCAATCAAGGAGTATTGATTTCAGGCTTTTTAAGTGCTGTTGCTGTACAAATTCCTTCCTCTGCTGAGTGTGGTCTGGTTCTCTTTTAAGAAGAGGCTGGCTTGTTCCACTCTTCATCAAAGGAACTGTTCTTCTCAGCTCTTCCTTTGCTCCTGATAGAGTTGGCTCACGCTCCCCTTCCCACTGCCAGCACTATTGGCCTACTTTGTTATGCTCCGATGGAGCCATCCTACCCTACTTGGCTGCAGTTGGCCTGTTCCACTCAGCTCAGATTAAGGTCTCTAACTCTGCTCTTTTGCTCTGATACGGTCATTCTCCTTTAATCCTCTGTGCTTTTCTATAATCAGTCTGCTCATCATTTGTGGAAAGCCCTCTTGATAATCAGATTCCCTCCATACGGAATTTAATCCAGGTATTTGCTAATGACCACTAAGACTGGTAGCTCTTTTTTCTTGGCATATTTTTGACAGGAAACTATACTGTCTGTCTGTCATACCTTCTGTTGAAAATGTACATTTCCGTGTTAATGTAAAATGATCTGTATAAGAGCATAGCAATACAAAGCTGTGAACACTCCTTGTACATGTCCTGAGAGCCAGACAGAATTGTACCCATGTAAATTCTAGTTAAAGGCTTATTATTACAAAAGCACATAATACAGGGGCATAAAGGAATCCCACTGGTGTTATTAAAAACCACCTGACTAAATCCTTCACACAGTGTACCAATATCAGTGCACATGCCCTGGGAGCTATGCAGAAAACTTCCCAAAATGTGCATAAACTTTGGTTAAGAGCATGTCTAATCCCACGGTGTTTACAAGTTGCTAATTATTTGGTCCCTGATCTGTACTAAATATGAACAGATTTTAAGTCTCCTTTTGTGTGTTACTATTGGCATGCAATAGCCAGAACTGTTCTAGCCATTTTTGACAAACAATTTATTACTTGTTTGTTTGATGTAATCATGGCTCAAAATGTGGCAGGTTTTTTTTCCCCCCAATACTTACAAGAATCCAGAAAAAATACTCAAGTATTAAACAAATGAGAAGGTATAATTAATTCATGAAAATCCTTTTTGAAAATGTTGGCCCATAGTAATCTGCCTTTGTCTATGTATTCATGCCATCCTTTTCCTTAATTCACCTCTTCTGCATTATTAAAAAGTATAAATACATTACTGTGAACATTTATTTTGACTGAAGCATCACAGTTTTAACCAATATGCTTGTATGAATCAGAGCATGATAAAAAAATTCAACTTCATAAATCTTTTACTTCTGAATGACTGATGTAAAAAGAAAGGGTCTATAAAGCTATGAATACCTTCTCAGTAAATGATGCAAAAATTCATATAAAAAATAATTGATAATTTTTAGATAAGTGAAAAAAGTTATAAATGTCTCCTTTATGAAGTCTCTTGTGTGAAATATGGGATGGTTTAGGCTATAAAATATATTCTTACCAGCAGGAGACTCAATCAAAAGCTTTAAACAATATATTTACAGATGAAAACAGAAGCTAATGTTATAGATAAGCAATTCAGAAAATCGTATTTATTTATACTTTTATTCTTTTGCTCATTCTCACTTCAAATAAACTATTACAACATTATACACAGTTAATTACTTCTGCTGGAAACTAAAATATTTAGTTCCAGCACCTTTTCTCAATGGACTTGCAAGACCCTATTTAGAATTTGTGTATATGGTGTGTTGAACATATTAAAACCATAAAGACCATGTCAGGGGCTCCAAGGAATAATAAAATATTAATTTGATGGCAACAATTAAGTGGCTAAAAGAAAAAAGCTGTTGTTTATCCCATGAGTGGCTTTTAAGACTTTGATGTCTGTTTTCATTGTGTCTATTCTTAGCCAAATTAACCACACGTAATGAGACCTAAGTAACTATCTGACTTCAATCAAGCAGCTCACTTATGGAAAACCACCAATTTTCTCTCTGTCAGGTCCTCAGTACGAGAAAGGACATTTCTTCTTTCTGGACTGTGCTAATTTTGAAATTCATGATATAAAATCATGACATAATAAAATCATGGTATATAATCATGATATAAAAAGGCCTGTTTCATCCCCGAGAACTTGGAGAAAAGGCATGTCCTTAAAGGAAAGACACTCTTTGCACATAAACAAACACATAGAAAGAAGCACACACAAAACATGCATCTTATGTGCGATATCCTAATTCACTGAGAGAACAGAAGTACCCAACTGACCATGAAGAGGGAAACAAATAAATTAATTATATGCTTGTTAAAATAAATGAATGGTTCTGATGCTCTGCTGCTTCAGGAAAATTAATTCAATTTACAGCACCTAAGAATCCGGCTGATATGTTAGCAGTGGTATATATATAGTCATCAGATGTAAATAGGACATCTGTGATACAGTTTCCTTTCAGTGACTGTTGGAACCAGTGATAGTCGTACAGTGCAAATACCAATTTACACAAGGAATACTGTACAATCAACTGGTTTGCAGCTAGCAAAAAGCTACTGTCTGTGAACTGTATTGACATTTAAAAATAATACAAAACATGATAACAATTAATTTCTTTTAGCATGAAACAAAATTCTAAAGGAAAAAACACGAACTTCCAGATCTGGTTTTGTGGTAGTTGCTGGGAGTAATGGTAATTTGTCAGTCTGCTCTTTTGATGAATATCACTCAGAGGACATCAGAGAAAATATGAACTCTGAAAAGGAAAGTTTCAAAAGCATCTTTTGAATATCTAAGGTACCTGACCATACCCTATCTTCTTCTTCCTTCTGTTGACATATTCTTCAAAGCAGAGCAAAATGCTGAATACATCCTAAGGAAGCACCAGAAAGTCTAAAGATTTTAAGCAACATAATGTGAAAGCATTGACAAAAGGGCAGAAGGTGGGAGAAAAACTAGTAGAGCAGGGAGACACTGGCAGCACAGAGGTGAGCAGAAAAGGGTCTGCTTTACAGCTCAGATTGGTACAAAGAGCAGGAGTCACAGAACTTAACCCAAGACTGTAATTCTTTTGAGATGTTCTGGTGAAATCATTCTTCTTATCCCTTGAAGTTAATGATCAGAAGGACAAAATGAAACTGTGACCCATGGTCCTTCAGGAAAATAAAAGAAAAAGAAGGAAGAGAAGATGGAGCTTTGCACTGGTAAGCCCCAGGACTGTTTCAAGGGCAGAACAGCTGGATGTGATTTTTGCTGACTCATGTCTTTGGTATGTGTGTCTTAGCCAACTTGATCATTCTCACAATTAGTATCAGAATTATATTTAGAGAGACAGTTGGCCTCTGAATGCAGATGTGCTAAGTATGGTTGGTTATGCATATGTGTCAACTGTTTCAACAGAAATGAGGAGAAAAATAGACAGACTTGGATGTTTTGTTTGGCTTTTATGTTTTAGAAGTTTTGCTTTCGTGTTATGCGTCTGGTATTTGCTTTGTCACATAATTATACTAGGTCTCTTTCAGTTTAGAAAATCAGGTTTATTTTCTTTTTCAGAAAAGAGATGACAAGTGCTATTTTAATCTTTCCAAGCAGTTTCAATATTAAGCATTCCTATCACATATCAGTTCAGGGAAGGAGGTTACAGCTTTGAGTTACTACATCTGGAGTTTTGTCCACTCACAGGTAGACGTGACTGCCAACAACAAAAGAGGGAAAAGAGTTTGGAATCGGATCACAATTAAGGTTATACAGCATCGATGGTGTCAGGCTCGAGGGAGGCATTCGACACTCTCTATCTGCAATGCAAACCACCAAACACCTCCATCTGACAGCTTTTCAAAATAGCTACGCTTGGCACCACCACTTTGGGCACAATATGTCCTGGATAATTTATTTAGCTTATATATTCAGCTGTGTACTAATTAACTCTTTGTCTTTTGGAGTTCTGATTTCCTGTTTAACACGTTTAACATTGTGTCTTTGTAGTCCAAGGGGAAAACTTCTTCTGGCATTTACCTATAATGAATTCAGAGCAATTCAGATGGTTTCAGTGGATTTATACAGCCTTTAGAGAGCAGAATTTGATCCTCTCAGTGGAATTAGCAAACACCTATAATTACCTCCATTTAAAAAAAAAAGAAAGTGCAAACAGAGCTTACCTTCCTTTCTCACAATTTGCTTTTTTTGTGCCAAAGGACACTTTGCATAGGACAGCACAAACCTTTTCAAGGAGGCTCGCTCAAGCCAGTGATGTCAACCATGAACACAACCTGGGTTTTGAATTGGGCTCCCATTAAAACTGCTCAAGGAGCAGTGATTTTCGAGATTTTGATTTGAAATGTTAATTTGGTGCAGTGGAATTCACTACAGTTGGTTCTGAGAGAAAGGTCAATGGGCTGGAAATGAGAGTTGAGGCTTCTGCTGCTTTTCAGGCCCCACATTTATTGACTTAGTAGTTAATGTTTGCAGGAATTTTCTGTTTAGGGATGTGAACGCCCTGTCATTATTAGGAGCCTGTATTTAACAGCACTTGGTAGCAAGTTAGATAGAGAGAACAGCACACAGGATATTAAAATGCAAGCCAAGAAAGGCACAAGAGAAGTTACCTATGCATTCCAA
>NW_008669825.1:239959-290590 GCF_000695815.1 Acanthisitta chloris | reverse complement strand
TACATGTATTCAACTTGTATATTTCTCCCATACTTTGTTTTCTTTTTTATTTTTAATGATGGATTAGAAACCTTTTTCACATTGTTTTTTGAAGAGAGAGATGACATTTAACCTACACTGCATGTGAGATTGAGTGTTTGTAGTGTGTGTATGTGTGCTTGTGTTTGTATTTACCTTTTTGTACTGAAATATTATATTTAAACAATCATGCTGCAAAAGATGTAAGGTTGAGGAATGATGAAAGCTTTGGGATGCTTTAAATGCACTTGGTGGCTACCTGGGTTTTGTAGCAAAAGGCTTTGTTCTTCATTTAGACTAAACTAGTTTGATTTGTATTCTTTTATGATCCACAATACACTGTATAGCATACATTAAAAAAATCTTAACTGCAAATGTATTCTATCAAGCTCATTATTTCCAGAATATTTTTGCTTTTTATTATATCACATAGGAAATATTAGACTTGTGATTAACATGTAAGGCAGCCTGAACAACAAGGTATTTCACTAAGATACATATTAGAACTTTCTCTGCTTAGTGTTATGTTGAAGTTTCCTGGATCACATATGAACATTTTGTCTTATAAAAATATTTTCAATTTAGAAAGGAATAAGAAATTAAACCTGAGTCTTCTGAAATTAACTTACAAAAAAGAGTTACTTTGACTTTTTAAATCTGTTAGTATAAACAGAACATTTTGAAATAAAAACTGTTAAAATTAGAGTGCCATAACACTGTCAGAAATGTATTCCAGGGTTTTATTTGAAAGCTAATTTTGACAAAATTAGAACTGTCCTTGTACTGTGCTAACAGACCTGAATGTTCCAGAAGAATATGAATCCAGCTAAATTTCTCTGACCCAGGCAACTAATAATTAATGAAAGTTTTTGAAGTTCCCATCACAGAAGCATATGAACTGCTGGGAAATTAAAAGCCAGAAAAAGAGATAAAGTATAGACATTTCATCATTCAACATGCGGAACAAGGAATTTGATGCTGTTTGTTGGCTGACAAACTCAGTTCTCAGATTTTGAGAAAATCAGAAAGTTGTGGCAGGATTAAGCTGATATGCCTGACTGCAGAGTGATGAGCTTTGACTGATGTAGCACAAGTTTGAGTGGTGTTCCCATGCAGAGAGGAGGAAAAATTGTTAAAACTTCCCTTGTCTCAGAGAATGGAGGGGAGAGAGAGGGCATTGGAGGAGAAGAAAATACATAGGCATAGCATATGTTACACATTTAAAAGAAAAATTGCTTACTGAAGTGCATGAAAGAACCATTAGGGTTGTTTTTTAAATTTAGAATTCACTCATGTGGGGTGAAGCGATATTGTGGCAGCTGAAGTGCTAGAGTGGAGGTCAGGCCTTCGTTGTCACTGTTGCTAAATGCTGGGTAGCCCCAACTGCACGAGAGACTGTTAAGGAGACCACAGGCAGAAGCTTCACACCGACCCAGCAGTCTGGCTCATAAGCAAAAACATTTCCCAGAAATTTACAGTCTGGCACTTCCTACTTGTGTGTACCAGCCTGCTCAATATCCAGGCTCCCTGCAAGCTACTTTTCACTTTGGGATTCACAGTAAGCATATTGAAAGCAATGGAAAAATTCTCATTGATCTTAGGGGCCTTCCAGACAGACCTTCTGTGAGTGCAAATGCTCCAGACTCCAAGTTGGAGATGTTAATGTGAGTTTGTCATACAATGAGGTTGTTACAGAACTGTGTATAAACAGTGTTTTAAAGTGTGGAGCAGTAACCACTTAGTGAGTGAGACGAAATGAGGACCTGTAAGTCACAGCAACATATTTTAGTCATTTGTTTATGTAAAGCAAACAAATTGCTATGAGTTTTAGCAATTACCATCAACTTACTAGCAATTATTAGCAATTTTTAATTCTGTATTAGTTTGAGGGAATCAATCTATTCTATTTATTTACTTGTTCTCTGTTCTTTGTTTCTTCTGGAATAATTAGCAGAGACACAGATGGCAGAGAACAAAAATGCCCACTGACCTTAACAGCTCTTAAAAGCAGCCGTGAGGAGTGGCACATCAGCCAAAGAGATGATGTGGAATAGTTAGGACTCACATAGTGACCCATGAAGAGGGACAAGGGATGAATGGGATGATTTGTGGGTCTCTTAATATCCTACAAAGACAAATCCAACTGACTATGGTGTCAAGTCACTAATATTTTACCTTTTCTTTTTTTTTTAGTTAATTTAATTTACCAAATCTGTATATCGAGGAAAAAGACCCCAAATGGTGAATGTGCAGTTATCAATGGTTTCCAGTGTCCCCAGGGGCGTGTGTATAACAGGGAGCCTGCCCCATGTAACAGACACCTCGAGCACTCTTATACTTCTACTGCCCTAAAGCAAACACAAGCCTAAACCAGAGCCATGTGTATACATAAAAGTCTAAACAGATTAGCTTACTCAGAGACAGTGAACCGAACAACAAACAAACAGAAATTAAGATAAAAGAGATCAATACGCAGCAACACAAGGGGAAAAGTTAGCATCTAAATCTCAGATTGCTGACAACTAGCAGATTCATGGCTCTTTCAAAGGAGAAATAGCTGGTTCAGCACCTGCAGTGAGAGCGTAGGCAAGAATGGCATTTACACTTTTGTGGCTCACACAGCCATCCTATGAGGATGGATTATTGCATTCTGATGAAAACAAACATGAGCTAAGCTCCAGGATTGCATTTTGCTGCTAACTGCTTTTTAACAAAAATTTAGACTATGAAGATTGCAAATATAATGGGTCCCACATCGCAGTGACAAACACAGTATACAAACAGTAAACCTGGTGGTGTGTTCAGATAGTCCTGATCAACCACACCAGACTCCTGCTATCATGTTTTCAAAGGGAATTTTCTGAAGGATAATAGAAATGTGTGTACCTGAGAGACAATCAGATCTACCAGCATTTTTTGAGTAACAAACATTGCCTTATGCATTCCTCTTGAACCTCAAAAAAAAAAATTTATAAATTTTCCAGGTTCCATATGGCAGCTGTTTTCCTCAATGGTCCTAGTGCATTAAGTTCTGAAACTTTAATTTTCCAGCCAGATACCAAGCATACCTGAGATCCCTTATTATGGACTTGATTACCCATGCCCGATTGACATGGTAACAACAACATCTTTGCTGTGATGAGGAATTCAATTTTTTTTAGAAAAAAAGTCATTCTAATTTACAACTATACAGATTCACACAATGTGATAATAAAGAGGATACATGATGAAACCTGACAGGATGTTGAGCTTACTGCACAAGTGTGGACAGCTGAAAAGGCAAGAAATAATACAGTTGTCACTGGACTATTTCATTTTAACACGGTATAAACAAAAGCATTGTTGTTAATTGGTCCAACTCTTCAGCTGCATAATCCCAGAATATTAATGCTAGATGTGAAAACTGTAAACCTCCAGCTTTGCTGGGCACATAAAATGTATGACTGTACAGTAGTCTGTTTTGGCCAAGAAATTGCTTCAATGTTTCAAATCAGGAGATACACATATAGAATAAATACCTACATAATGCTTAACAATTTTTTGTGCCCTAATCTTGCTCTTTATTTTCTGTACTACTCAATTTCTACTAAAATGGCAACTCATTTTAGTGGTACACAACAGGTAGAATAGACAGTGAAACTATATGAGAAATGGCTTAGCAGTAAGTGCTCTTCTTGGGTTTTCCACTGGCATTCTATTATAAAAGAAATAGTAACTCTGCAACAGTTCTTAAAAAAAGGAAAACCTAAACACTTCTTAGGTATGTGATCTTAAAGAGGAGCTTATCTTTGAAGAACTGAATTTTCATTCTGGCAGTGTTTATTTCAATCTCAGTATTTATAGGAATAATTTATTTTTCAGTAATACCTAGCCAGGAGCTTCTCTGATATTGAGTGTACAGTCTGGTCCAAGAATGATACTGAGATGGTCTTTAATATAATGTCAGTGTGCTAGCCACAGCTATTTATCCTTAATATAAATCAGCTTATATTATTTTTATTCATACAAAAGGATTTTTCACACTTTTTCACAATAACACCAAAATCCCTATTTCAATGTAAATTTAGGTTCTGAATTAAAATATAAATGTAATTAAGTGCTTAAAAAGCAGTTTGGTATCAGTCACTCAGGGTTTTTTCACCAACAATTATCAAGTAAAGAACAATATAGAATGGGTAACAACATCTTCTGTACAGTTTAGCCCAACCTAAAGGATTTTTTCCAGTCCTAGTTAGGTCCCTTGCATTTCATATTTTTCTACATACTTCTTCATGACTAATTGAGGTAACATAAGCTTGCACTCTTTTGGATATTATTCACTGTCAGCTTTTTCTCTTGAATAAACTGATCTCTTGAAAACTTACTTACATAGCACACAGCAGGAGAAATGGAGGAGAAGCAATCACTGTCCAAAGAGGGGTGGAAAGAGGAGGCTGAATGAAAAATAGATATGAATCACACATGCCAGATGCTGAAGTAAAGCCTGTTTATCCCTAATAAGTTGATGAAGTTGCGAAGAAGAGTTTATCCGTGTGAATATAGGATTCTTGTAGTATTGCCAAGGTCAGTGATAACGGATGGCGATCAGCTCAGTAAATGCTGGTTGTGCAAGTTAAAGTTGCCTAAGGACTGCTTTAACCTATGCACCGAATTTTTTTCCAAGCCTAAAAAACATTTCAGAAATGAAAACACATGTAACATGCCTATATGGGCCATGTGTTCTTTTGTTTCCTACTTTCCAAAGTAAGCTCTCATTTACCTCTATTTTATATTTTCTTTCTGCCTTGGGTTCTGGAAGATGGATGTGTAATTGTAGTTTGAATGACAGATTGGGGTAGTGCCTTTCATTCACATCGCACAAACCTCCAGGATCCTCAGGGTGTGCGAGTGTAGGGGCAGAATAGAGTGCTTAGCTTTTAATGGATGGTTAAGAAGTAATGAAAGGAGAATCAGCTTATCTCGGGGTGCCCTGTGGGCTACATTGTTTTCAAATGGCTTTTAGCCGGGACTTCTCTTTTTGAGGTTATATATTGTTTAAGTGATTACCTCAGGAAACAGGACTGTTTCAGATACACCTTTTAGATACCACAGCTGTAGCCACAACTCTAAATTGTCTTAAAACCAGTTTGCATTGCACTTATAATGCCAAAACAAGCTAGTGAGCTCTATTATAGCAAAAAAAGCGTTATATTCCTTTTTTTTTTCAGCAAAGAAGGTGGTTCAGATCTGATCCACCAATGCCTTTCATGTGTCTGGCTTCCAGACAAAGTGGCCAAGGTGACAGCAGATGTGGGGATTTACAGCATGTCTCAGGACTTGCAGTCCACTCTGAGAAGGTTGTCCACTGCTCCATTAAGGACATCAACTGTCCAAGACTTTATAGATTTCTGGATTTGATAAAAGCTGCATAAAATGCTTTCTCTTTCATTCTCAACTGATCACTTCGGTTATATTTATGCAACACCCACACATGAAATTATTTTACTGGACAATGTGATACAAGAATGTGAAATTATCCAGCTATTAAACTCAATAGTAACTGGAATTTAAAAGCATTTCTGGTCTAAAAATGTGGTGTTCTGAGTTAAAAGGGTGACATTAGGAAAAATCATTTTCATAAAGGGCAACTTTCACAGAAGAATCAAAGTTTTGCAGCAGACTCAAAACGTTGTAGTCAAGGGAAAGTCTGCCATAAAAACTAGGGAACTTTACCCTGTGGTTTCTGGGAAAAAGATTACACTTACCTTTGCCTCAGTTGAGTGGACAGAATGGTCACCTTCTGGACATTATAAACCTTTGAGACTTATAGGAATTTTCTGAGCAAATTCTGTAGAGTTTTAAGAGTGAAGGGAGACAGAGAGACCTTATACCACATGCCCCTCACCTTCTTCAGGAGGTGAGAGCCTTAAGGTGCAGAGATACTTGTTTTTTAGAGGTGGGATGTGTGTGTATGTGTGGCCCTGTGTCCTTAAGAGTATGTCTGCACATGGAATTTTTAATAACCATATGGGACCTTTGATATACTGTGTACAGGAGCTGTTTACCAAGAGCTTGTTTTCTCCTGAGCATATGGATTCTCTGGAACAGTAATGAAAAAATATTGTCTAAATTAAGATACATCAAAGTGCTTATTCAAGGCAAAATTGAACAACTTTGAAACCGCTATTTTTAGTTTTCACATTCCATTCTTTTAGTATCATATCAGTTCTCATCTTGCTTATTTTCTTGTCCAGCCTAAATTTTTACTTCCAAAGTTGTTTAGTGCCCAGGGAATTCAAGGAAAGGATGTGGTCTACAATTCAGATCAGGAGACAAGCTTTTAATCTAGTCCCATCTCCTACAATGACTATCCTCCTTAAAACTGAAAAGCTAAAAATAGAGAACTTAATGTTAACAACATTTTCTGACCCAGGTATCTCTGTTTACCTAAGCTATAATGGTCCAAATTCTACTGAAGTCCACCAAAGGAATCCTGTTGATTTTGGGTAACATCCCAAACACATTTGATTATAATATTTAGATACACATCTGAGCTCAATACAACTGCTGTGCTTTTTGTGGTTTGCCCAAATCAGATGACGTTTCATGCAAAATATTTTGGATAGCCAAGGACTTAACCTGCTTCTGTCAGTCAGCATTTTCTTGTCACAAGTTTAATAGTGCCTTTTGCAGCTGATTTTAACTGGTATTAACAAACCCATTGCTTTAACCCACTGAAAGATGTATCCTGTGGTTGACTTTTGCTGAGTGCATTAACTAAGTTTATCAAGACAGGGATCCCGAAGTTTCAACATTGTCTTTCCAGTTTTATTTTTATCCCTGACATCAGTGTTTAATTCCAGGAAATTAAACTTTGTGTATCAAAAATATTTACGGTTCTTATGCTACTGATCGTTTTGCAGCAGAGACAGTGGAAATCTGGAGGAATAAACAAACTGAGCAGTAAACTAGAGATGTCAGCAGTTTATTATACATATTCCTCTTCAACTGACCATTCAAACAGCTAATATATCTGAAAACTAAACCATTGCATGTATCTATACACACATACACAAACATGCACATATGTATATGATATATTTATATAAGCAGAATGTTTTAGTTTTCTGTATCTTGGGATATATTTCAGGTAGTTTACATGAGTAACTGAGTGCTTATACATGCATACAAACTCATGTACACACACACACACACCAGCTTTCCAAATGCTTCCTCCTTTCCTGAAGCTTTACAAGAAGGTCCGTATTTTTTTAATAACATTTCATTAAAAATATGCTCCTTGGAAAGCGGTCAAGAATAAAGCCATGTTTGTGCTTGGCAGCAAAAGCAGTACAGCAGTGCTGCAGCTAAAGAGCATCGCAATCTGCTTTACTACAGCTGCAAGGAGTAGTCACAGATACTTCCCAGGATAAATCACTGGGACTCCTTCCTGACTTTTTATTTCCCATTTCTTTCTCCTCTCTTTCGTTTGAATGTTTTCAGTCTATGTTTCATTTCTGAGTGGATAAAAAGGGAGAAATGGAAAATATAATTAGGTTATTAGGAAGACAATCTTCAATTGAACTAGTGTTCTTGTTTTTGCTTAGAAACTTGTTTTCCTAGAGTCTGGTACTGCAGCTAAAGGGAAGGAGATCTCATTAAAAATAAAGATTGGGTGGCTGTCATTTGTTAGGAATAAGACAGCAAAACAACTGACCTTCAGTGTCTATTCAGGTCAGTAGATAAACGTCACAGTCTTGCTTTTGAAAAGTGATCCATTTTGCTGTTCAAATAAGCTTTACCAGGGCTCCAGTTTTCAGAATACATTTCCCATGATTAATACTAACTGAAAGCAGTCAGCAGAGGGTTTTTAAAGATGCATTTTAGGCAGCACAGTAACAGTACATTCAGATGTCCCTTATGTTAGCATTTCTGAACAGGTATGAGAGTTCTTCTTTAATTATTTATTCTTCTCAAAACCTAGTCTCTCTTTTTATTAAATATTAAAATGCAAGGAATTTTTGAAAGGCACTGTTTTCATTGATAATGGTGATTCTCTGAATTACTTTTAACTAACTTACTAATTGAAAGCTGAGTTTGAGAAAGGTGAGTTAAGCATCTTCTGGGAATGGGATTGTAACAGTGTTTTTCAAGGTTACTTTCTCTTCATTAAAAACTTTGTAAAATAATAATGAAGAGGAAACCATCTCATTAAGGAAAGAATAAGATCACTCGCCAATTTTACTGCTCTTCTCATCTGACTTTATATCAGTATAATGCCTTGCATTTCTTAAGAATTCTTTGCCCCATATTCACTGTAAACAGAGAGGAGCCATAATTATACTTCATTTGATCCATATCAAAGCTACTGATCCATGTATCAATTTACATAAAGCACATAAAACATTTTTGCTTTTCACCCTTACTTCACCACTTTCTAACGAAAGTTTTCCTTTGCAGACTTCATTTGAATATAAAAATCTCCCGGTGAAATTTGCGATGTTAAACAAACCATACCAGTCATTCAACTTTTTAATTAAGGATTCAGTGTTCCATCCCTTTTCAGACATTAAAATTCAGGTGCAGTCATTAATCTTTCTAAATGAATTCACCTGTGGCTAATACTGATGTATTTTCTATGAGGCTTGTCATGGACTGCATACTGCATGCATAACCACTCTACAGTTAATTACACAAGGGATTATTGTTAGTGTCATAAAGATAAAGCCTTGCTAGAAGCACTACAGACATTTTTTGAGCAATGACTTATTTAATTTTTGTTAACAGCAACCTAAGTATTTAAGAACAATAAAAGTCTGTTTATAGCATGGAAGAGTGAATGGCAAAGTTCAGAGAACTCTCAAAATGAGAAATCATGTCCAGAGCAGCTGACCACCTCTTTCTTGTCTTCCCTGTGTCATTTTCCCACCTACTCCACTAAGCAGCAAGAGAGAAAATAATGCAAATACTATACTCCTTTTAAGGTTCATATGTTACAGTTCTATGTCAAGTATTCCTCTCTTAAAAAGATGAATAGTACAGCTTATGAGAACTGCAATTGATAGCACTACACACCAGCCTGCCTCGGAAGAAAAAAGTTCAAAGGTTGTTAAGGAACAAAGCAATCTCTGAAGAGCAAGCAGGGTATTTTACAGGACAGTTCATGAAAACATTAATGGCATGGTGCTCCAGCATAAAAAAAAAAATAAAATACAAGAGAATAGCATATAGACCTTAGCGTTTATAGTATTCTAAGATTTGAATTTATTAATTAGATATTATAAAGCAGAAATGCAATTCTGTCTAAAACTGTTGTGTCTTGTAGCAGACAGCAAAGTGTTGGTAAAAGACTTGCCATATTCAGCAAGTCTGGAAAGCACTTCCTATCAGTTGAGCTCATAGGCACCACTCCTGTTATAACGTGAGCAGGCTTGTCTTAGCCATGCAGAGATCTAATCAACACAGAGCAAACATGAAATAAACATATGTACTTGAAAACAAGAACAACAACTTTGTTAAAAACACAATACAGTAGAGAAAAAGATTTGATTTTCAAGCCCATTGCATCTGTTTTAAATTAACTTCAGTTGATTTACTTCTAATTTACACTATTAGAAGACAATCCCCAAGATATTCTTAAATTATTAAAGAATTTGAAATTATAGACATCAGTGAAAAACAGAATGGGAAAAAGAATAACATTGTGAAAGTCTCGAACCAGACAAAATTGTGACAAAACTATCTTTAAAATAGTAACTAATGGAATAAAAATTAAATTAAATTTTATCTATCTATCTAACTATCTATTTATTTATTTATTATTTCTTTATTAAATTAATATTTTTGGTGGAGGAGAGATGGAATAGGGAGACTAAAACTACATTATTTTTGCCATTCAAATATTAAATATGTTCCACTCAAGAATGAGTAATTTTTAGTCTGAATGGCATTGTAGCACACATTAAATGAAAGTAACCAACCATAAGGCTGTTGTTGCAATTTATTGTGTGAGATTCAGAGTGGTGTATTTTGCTTTATTTTTTTCAATTTCCTGTAGTTTTGAACACCTGAAAGCTGAGCGGCAGTGGAACAGAACCACCCACTTCAAACCTTTTTTCACACTTCACTTTCCTGTCTGTTAAATCCCTCCGGGTTTGCTTCTATAAACAATAGCAGATAATTAGATTTATGCATGTAATTTGATTTAAATTGATTCTAGCGGTTATCTGGTGATGTTGCAGAAGCCACCAAACCAGTCAGTCGACACATGCAGCAGAAACTTCACAAATGCCATGAAACTAACAACAAATTTTTTCTACATATAGTTTTGCATGTGCCATACAACACCAAATCCCACACTCTGTAATTAAGGCACTGTATTTATGTAAGAAACTTGAAATTCATGAAATGTGGAGTTTTCATCATGCACCCCTCTCTGATTTAGCTAGTTTATTCTATTTTTCATTGTTACATTACCAAAATTACTTGGGTGATGCTCAGATAACAGCAGCAAATCAGTTAGGAATTCACCAAATCTTTGGATTTGGAGGTAGAAATCTAAGCTGGAATAGATTTATGGAAAGGGGCTGTGTGATATGTTAGGGTGAAGAGGGTGCAGTTCTTTTGAGGGTAGAAGAGTTGCTAGTGAATATCACAGTTAATTCAGGAAATAACCTGTTTTCTTGCCCAAGGTTAATAATAACCACTAAAACATACCAAAGTATTGCTGTTTCTATGTTAGTGGAATAGACTCCCTGTTATAAAAGAAACCTAGATATCTCTACGTAACCTTTTACCAAAAATACTGTGCGTATGAAAGGTTTATGCAAAATGAATGGAATTCATCATTACAGGAAATTACAGACTTTCTCAAAGCACTTGTTTTTCATTTTTCCTTTTTTCCAATTTCTTTTCTGCCCCCAGTTTCATTTACTATGGCAAGGTTCCTTCCCAATCTTGAAAGATTTTATAGAAAACCTATTACCTCATCAAAGTTCCTGGCCTCTAGAATTCACCCCAAGTTCCAAGAAACAATTTTTTATTCGAAGTCCAAAGGGTAGAGAGAAATTTCAACTATACAGGTTACACTGTTCTCCCCTTTTGATTTAATATAATTGTCACCACCAAAATACAGCAAAAAACTCAGAACAAGAAAAACCTTAATCCATGAATTGTATTTTGTTTTCTGTCTGTTTTGTTGGTTTTGGGAAAAAAAATCCCAAACAAACTATATTTTAGTGGGACCTAAAGGAACTTCAGACATCTTTAATGTTTTATCCTTTCTCCTTTGTTCTGGGGCAAGGTACCCAGGACAACTATATTCCTTAAGTTGCCCTGTGGGAGAAATAACAGTAAGATGTTATATTTTATTATTTGGGAATATTTTAGGCATGCTGCAGAAAATAAACAGTGCTGTCACAGTCTCTTATTTATTTAATTCTGAGAATGGTGCTAATGAGGTTGAAGGGCTGATAGCAAAGTCTAGAGTCAGGCACAGCATGGGCAGGTGCTCTGAAAGCTTCTTCAAACAGCTCTGTCAGCAAGTGCACTTTAATCCTGCTTTGCAATATCCCTGCTTGCCATCAAAGTGCCAGTTCCTGCCAGGTGCGAGTGCCCTCGGCTCTCACCGATGACAACAGCAGAAGAACTTCACATGGCGAGCTCAGTGCTTGGCAGAATCAGGATCAAGGACTAAAACTCTAGTGCAGAGCTGGAAATTAAACCAAAAATGAACTTTGTCAAATGCAGACATTTGTCCTAAGGACAAAGACATTTGCTCTGAAAAATCTTTCATTAGTGGTACAGCCAGTATTGAGATACAGATTCTGCAGAGGTCAGCTCACTGCATTTAACAGTTATGATGTTTGCTATCATGTAGATACCTAAATGATGTAAAAATTAAATATTAGAACAATTATCAACCATATTATAACTAACCACACCATGTCGGTTGATAGAGTAGAGAAGCCAAAAGATTTGTCTGAACATACAAAAATAATGGACTTGGAATCTGTTTGAGTGTAAAAAAGGAACATTTTATACATATGTATGCATTACACAGACCAAAAATGACAGGACTCCTGGACTCTGAGTTACCCTTGCATAGACTTGCACTTCTGTCTCAGAAGTTTTTGCAAGAAATCATCTGAATCTCATGCTTTAAAGAATCAAAAATTTCCTTCAAGCTTTCAGGTTTGGCCCGAGGCATTCCATTTCTTTTAAATATCTTTTTAGCTTTGGTTGTGGCCTTCTACTCCCAATCTTGAATAGCACTAAGCTTTCCAGTCTCCTACATGTTCAGTGTCTGCTCTGCCATAACTTCATACTTCAGGGACTGAAGGCTTCAAAATCCTCACAGGATGTGCATAGCCACTGAAGAAAGCTATGATCTGGGACCTGCAGATTGGGCAGCCTGGATTCCTACAGATTGGTTGATTTGGGATGTCCAGGACAACATGAACTCAGACTGAAACATCTCCCAGGCCTGGACATCTCTATGGCTTTTCTCTTTATGGATTATCTGATCTTTCCCTCCAAGGAGCTGCTAATAGAACCTCTCTTCTACATGGCCTCTTATCACCACAAGACCTGAATTAACTGACTGTTTTCCAACCATTGTGAAAACATGTGTGTTTCAATCAAATCCGCCAGGAAAGGTTCAAAAAGGTATGTAATATAACTGCACTAAACTCATTTCACTCAGAAACAAGACCAAAGCATGAGCTATTTATTTAGGATTTTGCATTATAAGATGTACCAAGAACTCCTAGAACAGCAGTAACTTCAGCAAAAAGGAACAAAGCTGGAGTTAAGCATGGGAATATAGAAAAACATATATTGCCTTATCCCTTTTGGATCAAATAATGGACAAGGAAGGTGTTTGGAGAAAAAACATAAAATATTTGATAAAATAAATTTAGAAGATGGATTCTTAAAAAAAAAAAAAGAGCTTAGAGTAAAACCCCCAGAGAGGCATAGTTCCATCCTCACTCTAGTTATAATGAGTAGAAATAATGTAGCCTATCTGTGCTTCTATAATGCATGAGAGCAGATTCATTATATTAACTAGGGCTTAGTTTCTATTTTTGGTGTAAACATACAGGTATATAGTCTAGTCATGTTACTCAACACATATTTATATGCATTTACACAACCACAATGAAGCTTTCATGTGGACTACGCAAAGAAGTCATATGCTTATGTCTCTCTTGGCAGAATCTTAGTTTTATTACAGCTAAGTCACAAATGTACTGACAAGAGAAAGCCTAACTCCATTATGATGCATTAAATTACTAGTAAGGTTAATATAACTCCTGTGATGCAGATCTTTGACCATTTTTAATAGCTAGATTATTACTCCATTACTCTTCCTAAACTCTAGTTAAATTTGGTTCCCATAATTCGTTCATATTAAATATCATTTACATAATTAATCTCAGTATAAATATGCAGATTTCTGAAATACACTTTTTGTGATTCAATAGTACAACTCTCGTTAAAGCGAGAATGTTATGCTTAAACTAGACTGGCAGCACTTTGCAAAGCTTCCCCTTACATTTCTGGACATATGCTTCATTTCAGCTCATGAGCAAGCTGGTTACTGGCCTGATACAACAGCCATGAAAGGCTTCATTTCTCTCATTTATTGGTTCAGGAACATGTTTCATAGAGTATATTTTCAAGATGTCATATTCTAACAAGCATATAAACAGGGCATGGAGTCAGAAGCAATTTTCACAAAAGACAAGTTCCTTTTTATCTGTGGGCTCCAAAGCTAAAAGCCCAGCAGGATCCATCCAGTTTACAAAAGCTCTTCCTCCTTGCGTGCAGGGTGTGCTTAGATATACCCACATCATCCTTACCAAATGTTTTTTTCTGGCTGCTCAGTTCATATTTGTCACCAGTAATACAGAAATGTGAAGTCTAAAGAAAGCATGAGCAGCTTTGCATCACTAATCTTGTTACTGTAATGGCTATGAAAGTATCCAACAAAAAAGTAGCATATAAGCCAGTCCACATGTACATACTACACACAGCATGTGCCCCAGTAAGCTGTAGTTATTCTCTAGCTCCCTGAAACAACAGAAAAACCCAATCGTTTTAATGCGACTGCTCACATCCAGCCACGAGTGACAAATACCTCTCCATGCCCAGATGAAAGGGCTGCTGACAGTTCTTTCTACCTTAAAGACAGATGAAGCACTTTCATGGGAATAAAAAGTTCACCAACCTCTCAAATCCAATTAAATATTTTTATCTTTAGAGTCTTTGGAAAGAAGAGATGAGGGAATCCTTTCCCTTTCTCCTCCTTTCAAGCTTTCCTCTTGTTATTTACCCCCTCTTTAATTTGGCATTTAAAACCATGAAGACTTCAACCCTAAGTCTCTTGAGGGCAAGATTACATCATTACTGTTATGGCATGTTATACACTAATCATAACCATTACCATTTACAAGTTCACAGCTTCATTCAATTAACTGCCTGACATGGATTTTGCAGTTAATTCATAGTGAAGGTCACCAGTGGTCAGAATGGCAGGTGCATTCTGCTACCTCTCTGAATGCCAATTACCAGTCTTAAGCAAGTACTGGAGAATACTGAGTCTCAGCAAGTTAATCAAAAGGCTTAGAACTTAAGACACATTTTTATAGGCGTGTCTAATGGTCTGTAAAATAATATAGCATAATTAGCATATTCAAATGACAGCCACATCATTTAAAACTCTAATTTACAATGGAAGGCAGTCAAAGAGATTACATTATTTTTTTCAATAGAAAAGGATGAGTTTCTGCAACTGCATTAGAAACCATGTAGTATCATGCCTAGACCTATCACAAGCCCTTATGTGCTGTAATTAAATATTCAAAGGTACACTGTAGTAGCAAGTTGCAAGAACTTCTTGATCTACTGTTAAACATGGGCCTGTTTGCTTTATTGCTGACAGATGATATCAAATACATATCATGGTATATGCACTAGTATAAAGGTACAATCTGGTTTCAACTTGCAGAACAAATTCCTAGAACAGTTGTACTAAGAGCATGTAAGGAGGCAATCATATAAATAATGATTTGAGAATAAAGAAATAATAAAGGCATGATGCTTCTCAGGTGGAACCATTTCCTGTTGCAGCTGTCTGAACAGTTTATGCAAGAACCTGCATCAGCCACACCTGGATGTGTCAGGATGAACTCAGCCATCCAGTGGCTACACAGACGACAAATCACTTCCTTGAGTATCCACAGGAAGAGTGGAATCAGCTGTTTCTGAAGAATATCCCAGCTTTAATGTGTTGGCCATTAATTTGCTTTGGAACTTGAGCCCATACACTAGGATAGTGGACAAACTTCTCCATGTTTATTAAACCCCACTTTACAGTCTAAACTGAACTGTAAAACAAGTTCTTTCTAATTCAATGGTCTAAACTTCCCAACAGGGCACCAATCTAACGATATAGATACATAATAACATTATGTATACAAAAATATATTCTGTATCACAACTACACACACACAAGGGAGCAGAGTAGAATTAGATTAGGAATTCCCAGTATAGAAATTTAGATACCCTATTAAAAAAAGTTATTAGAGGTTTGAATTGCTGAAGAAATTCACCTAGCTGAAGGGGGGAAAATCCCCACAGCCTTATATCACAGCTCTAGTAAAATTTCCTTCCAATGTTAGCAAGCTGCAAGCTTACCTAGTGCTAATATATAAAATTAATTTCATGCTTGTCTACTCTTGTAAAATCACTGACAGAATACTTCACTTTTTAAGGCAAAATTGGGGACTCATATATACTCAGCATTATTTTACGCTAAATAATATTTTGGTTATATGGCTGCCCAATTAATTGAAATAATAAAGCATAAATCAAGTGAAGGTTCCTGCTAGGAAAGTAAATGCTTTTTTGCTTCAATTCCCTTACTGACCAACACTTGATGTGTTGTTTTATGCAGATGGAAAAATGACAGTGAGAAATACGTATATTCTCTCTATATATTATACAGAGTGATAAATACAAAAGAACTGAGAAAGATGCCTTAGGTATAACATTAGGAGGATGGAAATCCCATCAATAATTAAAGTAGAACATTTACATGAGTAACTATTCACATATTTTATTAAAAAATCATAAGCCCCAGGACAGTTTCCTCAGCAGTGGCAGGATGCTGGATCCAATGGCACCCAGTGTCAAACAATACACTGGAAAGGTGTTTGTATTTTGTGTTCCTAAATAAATGTGAGTAACAGAGCAAGCCACATCCAGGGAAGAAAATGAGATTTAACTATTTTTTGTGTTCAAGAATGAGAATTCTTTCTTAGTATTCCACCTATGACTAAGAACAAAACAACCCCCTGAAATCAGAGGATTATTGAGCAAAACCAGTCAAAAGAAGATGTACAAAGGAGAGGGAGATACAAGAAAATAGGAAAATTGAATAAGATTGACTACTCTATATGCCCCAGGATATTTCAACAGGACAAAGATGCTGGTATAGCAGATGATATGGCCTTCATCCTCTGATGAGATTTATATGTAGCTCACTGGGTCTGTAGTTCTCATGTCTGTTAAGGACATTTGAGTGGTTAGAAGGATCTACCTGGAGCTGTGGCAGCAATCAGAGCTCATTAGGGCTGCTGGGACTCTCCAGCACTCCTCTCCACTGGTGAAATCAGCCCAAAGGATTTCACTTGCTTTCCATCTCACTTTTGGCTTCCTCACTCTGTGAGCTTTACCACAAATATTCCTTCTCCTTTTCTCTTAAAAATCCATACATCAAATCTATAGCTATTTCAAGGAGTCATGAGTGTACTCCAGGCCCTCTCTCAATTCTCACTATAAAACATATAAGACCTGAAAAAAACTTCTTCCACTGCCCTTTTCTCATTATTACTTTTCTGCAATCACTGAAGGCTTTGATGGAGCTTTTGATGACCCTTATCTCAGAAAGTGTACAAACATTTCCAAACATGAATACAAACATCATGCTCACTCCAGGGTTACCTAGAGTGATGTTTTAACAAAAATGTCACAAACACTTCATATCCATCATACAAATGAGGTCTGGCATAACCAGGCAGCTCTCTGTGCTCTCCAGCGCATTTCTTTAGAGGACTTCCTCCCCTTAGGTCTTCCTTCTCATCTGACCTGCTCTTCTCTCCTCATATCATCAAGGCCAACAACAATCTCGCTATTCTTTGGATGATATCTAGCTGTGAGACTTAGCTTTGATACTCTCAGTATATCAGCTAGATACAAGAAACAGTCATTGACACAAAGCCAACACAGATACTAGCCAAAATAAGCTGGGTTATCCCCAGTGCCACCCCAAGCACCAGGCAGCCCAGCTGGCTTAGTGCAAGGAGGAGCACGGGCTGTGTAATCCTCAGTGTAAGGGAGCCACACTCCTCAGGGGCCTATCACTTCAAGGAGGAATCATTACTCCTACCTGAAGTTACTCTCATGCACTTCACCTCTCGACAGAGCCTGAGGACTTTTGAAAGAATGAGTTGCTAAGCTGAGGCTCTCCAGCTCATATTAACTGCAATATGTAAGAGAGGGCCCAGGGCCTGGTTTGTGTGCAAGGGTCACCTTCAGAGGAATCTCTCTGTAAAACAAAGCCTGTGCAAATGCTTCTCTGTTCACCTTCAACCAGTGGATGGACTACAGTTTACTGTAATGGAAGAAACAGTTTTCCATTGATAATCCTGCTTAACCAGCCTTTGTAGTAAGGGCTGATTTACCTTAACCTGATTTTTCTTTATACAGCAACTGTTCTGTTGCATTACATCACATAGACTATGCTGCAGTGTAACACCAGCCAGTGCTGTACCCTACACCATAGTGAGACAGGGACATTGTATATGAAGCGATAGATATAATATAAAAGAGAAGCTTCTTTTTCCTTTCCAAGATTAGTTTCTTGCTTTTCAGAAAAAAAACATCTGGTATACAATTTACAGCAATAATGTAAACAGTTATGACATAAATGTGTTATACTTTGCCACAGGTTTCTTTGCACTTTATTTTCTATTTGCAGTAGGGAATAACGACATCTTTCTACCTTTAAGAGCAAGTTTGTCAGGAATCAAACTAAAATTTGTGCTGAATGGCTCACAGTCCGTAGCATGTTCTACCTTTAAAAAAAAATAAAACAAGAAGAATTTTGTAACAGAATTGAATCTCTTTTTTTAGGAGGTAAATCAAATATCTCACTGAGTCACCTACACATATTCAGCTACCCTGCCTACTGTCAGGAACACTTTTTCTGATCCTTGCGGTATCATCTCTCAGAAAAGACAGTTATTGCCCCATCCCAGAGAAAAATCTTTCACCTTTGCAATTCTCTAGAGAGCAACTTCTCATGGGATACTGTCTCACTGCTTAACTGCCAGAGATGAACTAATGCAGAGAAACTTAGTGGTTGGACCAGATGCCTAACAAAGATCTGTGTGGAGCTGCCTGCCCTTTTTACCTTAAAATATGCACATAAAACACCTAGATATCTTCCAGGCTATAAAACAAAAGGCCACTAAGAAGACACAACAAAACTATAACATAGTAAACACTTCAGATAAAGAAATCTCAGACATACCACAAGGGAAGGACTAAATAAGAAAGACAGAAAACCAATCTTCTCCCTGTCAGTCTGTCCTCATGGGACTAATCCTTCACTCCTTCAGTGGCTTTAAAGGTTGCCCAAACTCTCCACAGCATGCTATTACCTTGTAGGCCTTGCTATGTATCTTCTCCATGATTCTCACACAGTAGTTTCTCTGTTTGCTCTAGGAGATTCCCATTTGCACAGGCACTTTCCAGGCGCTGCTGCGTGTAGGAAAGGAGCCTTTTCCTTCTCCCTTAGCTCCAAGCACACTTAACACAAAACATAATATGCTATACATATGCACTGACCTGGCCTACACTCAGTTGGCTTAATGTAATCACTGACCCCAGTCACTCTAATTTCCTTTGTCAGTCATTTTAATTTCTGTAGCAGATATGTGACATATGGTCCCAACTAGTGGCTAATTACTAAGTGTCAGCTAGAACAAAAGGCATTAATGTTTCGTTAATTGTTAATTGCTTTTGACCAATTCCTTTAAAATAGTTGGTTGTATTCTCATTGTAATTAAAAATTCTGTTCTGTCATAATATATATCAAAATAGCAACAGTTACCTCTTCATTTGTGATTGCTTCTGGTAAGAAGAGATGGAATTTCTTGCTACTGTAGGCTTAATTTTCATAATTGAGGAAAATTTCTTCTGTTTTAAGAAACAGTAAGGACTACATTGTGGGCTTAAATTCTATGAGTATTCATAAACACACATCACTGCAATGTTAGGCCTTACTTTACTTGGATGTGTGATTTGGTTTGGTTTGGTTTGGTTTGGTTTGGTTTGGTTTGGTTTTCCCCACCAAGAGGATGCTTAGAGGTTGCAACAAAAAGGTGTTCATAAGGATGCTCACATTCTACATAAGTATTTGTAAATTATGCAGTTATGGATATGGTATGATCCAACACCTATAAAAAAGAGCAAAAACAATAGTTTGGTTTTAATGAGCTTCCCTCATCTCTTTTGATCTGGGTAATTTATGGGATTGGATGCATGGCTGGGAAATAACACATTTTGTGAAAAAATCTTTTCTCCCTCTCCCAGGCTTCCCCTCGTGTCCCTGCCAGGTGGCTGTTCTGCAGCCTGACACACAGCCAGGTGAGGGACATGTCTTTCTCCTGCCTCAGGATTCTTGTTAAAACTGCAGAAAAGTCATTTACTCTCTCTGCTTCAGTTCCCCATCTGTAAATTGAAAAGAATACTATTTCCAGGACTATGACAAAGAAAATACTTTCCATTACAGACTGGGAAGTGCTTAGGTGTAAAGGTGCTGATATAAGTACCTTAGATAGATAAGTATCTGGGGTACAATACAGGCAGATAACAAATAGCTTAATCCAGCTCCTTATCAAGCTAGTCAGCAACTTTTGCAGAAGCAGGTTGTTGGACACAGGAGAAACCACTTGAGACTCAGAGTGGAATCTATTAGAGAGGTCTGAACTCTACATTAAGAACTGCTCAAACTAGTGAAGTGCTATTAGTCCCAATTTATAGACGAGGCATCTGTGGCAAGAATTTTCAGGAGTGCTTCTTCTGCTGCCTCTGCCTTTCCAAAAGGCCAGGGAGCATGGCTTTGCAGCCCCTGCTGACAGGGGAATGAAAGCAGCGTGGTCATTGGCCATGTGTGGCTCCTGTGATTTCTCTGCTGCCCCGCAGTGCGTTCAGAGTTGGCATAAATTAAATGCTGATAAAGTCAAACAAGTGACAGAGTGCAGTTTTGCACAAATCCAGCATTATGTTTGAATGGAAGCTCCAAGTGAGCAAAAAATGAGGATCAGGCATCTAGAATAAACTCTACAACAGCTATGAAATTTCAGCATCATGTTTTTTTCATGCATTCAAATGGGATCTGTCTCCCTACGCCTACTCTACATCATCTGACTGGACTGCCTGCTGGGAAGCAACAGTACCATGGCAGTTCTCACTGAGAGATCACTCAGTCACACCGTTTACAGCTATGGAGACTGTAAATCTCTTAGGGAGACTATAAAAGAGTGGCCGTAAAAAAAAATATACTGATTGTTTGTTAGATTTGTTTTTAAAGTACGGTGTTCGTTGCTATTTAGCAAGTATTTCTCTACAGCATATAACCAACCTCCCTTCAGAAAACAAAATTGCTTCTCTTGGGAAGGTACATTTTTCAGGGGTTTTGCTCTGTCATTCTATGTTTCTCCACACTTGTGAATTGAAACATAGCTGTCTTTAGTTTCTAAGACCATGCTGTTATTACTAACCTGATTGTGTCTGTAGGAAAACAAATTTTACAAGTATGTTTTGCAGCTTTTTTTGGTTTGAAGTCTGTAGTATTTTGCTGACCATACTGCATTTTGAAGACTGTATTGCATTTTAATGCCTTTACTGTATATGTAATTAGGTCAGTTGTTTACTCCTAAAAGTTATTTCAAGGTCCAAACCAGACTAAACTGAGAAACTGTATTAGACTTTTCCAGTTTCGTGTCTGAAGTATACCAAAACTCAGAGAAGAGAAAGTAAATGAAAAATGTGTTAACTAACAAGAGATCAGACAGCTGCAAAAACAATGTTTTATAATCCCCCATTTAACATGCACAAATCTTTTCCATTTCACAGAGAAAATTTCCTAGATTCACTTAAATAGGAGATAAGAATTGTGCAGAAATTACTTAAAATGAGTGAAAATCATATATCACTGTTTAAGCTGCCACTAGCAAAATAGCATTTTGCTAATGACTTCTACTTTCAGACTACAAACCAGACTTGTTTGAGTAGCTAAATTGCTCCTGCTCTTATCCATCACGAGCAGAGAGCAAAGTAACCTGGAAGACAGTGCTTCTGGGTGGGAAGGAGGAGGAGAACTAAGCAATTTCTTCAGTGGATGAAGAAACTCTTGAAAATTTTTTCCACTTTATTGCAGAGGAAATTATTTTGAGATTTAGGGAACTTTGACCAGTCCCAGAAGCTTTTATGTAACAGCATGAGAGGAACATATTTCATGGATACTCTAGTGCCACATTCAGGTCTCCAGCTTAAAGACTTGGTGTGTTTAAACAGCTAAAAATGACATTGTATAAAAACCAACAATAATAATAATAATAATAATAATTCTATATTTACGCAACCACTGCCAATTCTAACAGTTTAGAAAAAAAGAAGACAGACAGAATGTTCTTCAGCTACTTATGGCCAATGACAACTTTTTCTATCAATCCATTATTCATTTCAACTGATGTCAGTAAACCAGGAATTGCCTATGTCATAGTTAAGCCAACTTGCTTTTGGTTAAACTTTGTAAATTTTTGGTTATGAACTTACTGACTTGTATATTTTGAAAAGTTGCTTTTAAGGTTCTTCTGCATGTTTAAGATATCCATGGTATGCTAAGTACAACTTCGCAAATTCTCTTCTGGGAAGCAACAGGAACAAAGTTTTTTTCCTATAGTAAAAATAGTTCTATGACAATATCTCCTATTTATGTATTTCTATACGGAATGACAAAAAAAAGCATTAACTTTTTTGAACGGAAACAACCTTTATTTTTTTTTTAAAAGCAGTTATTAATTGCATTTTTCCTTAGATAGCAATCTTTTATTAATATATACTTTTCAATAAGGTTTTAGCTCATGTTTCTATCAAATAATTAACACTTCTTTCTTATTTTCAGAATGAGCCATTTAATTTACAAGTGGCCTATTAAGAATTATGTTTTTCCTCATTAGATATAATTGAGGGATATGACATTTTGTTCAAGAGAAACTTTTTAGCCTTAATTAGTCAAACAATGCAATGTTTCAAGCTTCCGCTGGAGTTTAGTGTGACATGACTTCTTATAAACTAAAAATAGCTAGGGAAAAAAGAAAGAAGAAATTTGGAAAAATGATGACAATATTTTTACCTTCTGAAAACTGCTAAGGTTCATAGCTTGAAACTGAGACTATGAGCTTGCAAGCATTTTTATGCATATGCCTAATTTTTAAGCTGCATTGTTAAACTGCTTATAGGATTGGGACCCAATGTAAAACATATTTAACCCAACTGATGACAAGAGAATTGTGTCAAATATAATTGAAATCAGAACTGATGTTCCAGATTTGTGATTTATATGTTTTAGCAAATGTAAAACATGAGACCTGAAGTCTCCTGAAAGAATGATTAATGTTTTCAAAATGTTCTCATGAAGCTATATTCCAAGAGCGTGCAAAATGTGCAGTTTCTCTCACTCTTGACACCAAGCCAGAGAAAACTCATTGGTTTTGATGGTGCTTCACTTTGCAATTTTAAGTTTGCTTGAACTCAAAACCTCATAGTCAAATTTGAGGGTGGAAGTGGGTGTGAGCCCACACAGGTTGAAACCTTGCTTTCTGCTTGCAAAGCCAGAAAGTTGTGCAAAGTCCAAATGCAAACTAAAAGTGGGTCTGCATTAATATGTATGCATATGCAGCTAGAGTAGAGCTGAAAATCATAAAGGCCTTTGTCAGTTCATGCTTGATTTTGGTGCAGTACCTGACTGAAGACATGTAACAAACCTGTGTGAGTTACAGCTCCTGGAACTTTTTCCCTTTCCTTCCCCATATTGCAATTGTTAACAAGGCAATTGGAGTTGTTGAACACTCTGAACAGTACACTTTGAATACTCAGCAAGTCAGGAAGGTCTCAAAGGTTGTACCATGTAAAAGTCAAGTAATTAAACACTGATTACTTACTGTAAAAAAAAAAAGAAGAAAGAAAAAGAGTGTCTGCTGGGGAAAGGTTGGATTCAGAAGGTCTAATTTAACACAGAAGATTTCAGTGGAAATAGAGCCTTTAACTACATTCTGCTTGACTTCATCTGAAAGAAAGGGATGAGAGAAAAGATTAGAAAAGCTATTCAGTACTTTCTTTCAGCAGTGGAGCTTTGGGAGGTGACAACAGCTACTGGTAATTCTTTCCGTAATCTTTTCCCTAAAACAGCATTTAGAATCCTCTTCAAAATTTGGCTCTGGATCTATGGCTTCATTATTTTTACAAAATACAAAGCCACCTCCCTTCTGTGCTCTTGGCTACAGACTAAATGTTTCAGCTCCCCAGAAACGCCTCGTTTAAAAAAAGCTGTTGCAAACCCAGGGAACTCTGTTCCACCTGATGCTACTGCCTCCTTACATGTTAGAAAAATCCTGCCTTTGCCCTGCACCCCCACTCAAGCTTCTTTCCCCAGTGCCATCAAAAGCCCAACTGTGTTTTTGTCGCTGGCTTGCCTCTTGAAGTGTCCCAAGAGAAAGAAAAGCCACAGTTTTCTTTGCTGTGAGCCATCATTTCCCTGTCTCTGCTCCTCCTGCCACCTCTGGCACAATGGCTCTTTTCATAGCATAGGCATGATTAAGAATTAACCATTAAAATCTGTGCATGTCATCACAACATCACAGAGTTGGTCTTGTAAAACAACGTGTTGGTTTCTTTTACTACAAAAACACCGAGAAATGAATTTTTTTCTCTGTAGAAAATTATCTACTCTGAGCTTCTCAAACACACATTAATATTGTTTATTGGAGACAGCAGAATGAAGGCCTCATTCTCAACACACAGCAAGTTGATTACTTACATCAATTGTTGTGATGGGAAAAAAAAAGTGCTTCATTTTCTTGGCACTGAATATTGGCTGAGTTTATTCACACCTACTGAAATACAAACAGGCTTATGTTTACATTAGGTACTTTGGGGAAAACATCCTGCAGCCAGAACTCTGGAGCTCTCCAGGAATTTTAAATACAGCTATGATATTATACCCTCACTAAATAAGCTTTTCTATTCACTCTTCTCCTTGCAATTGCATTTCACATGTGCATTGTACTCTCCAAAGGTTAAAATCCAGAGAGAAAATGCACTATTTAACAAATTGATGCTCATTTACCCCACACCCTTCGTATCATTACATTTCATCCTTTCCCAGGGTTCACTGGCGATATAATTATAAGGCACTCAGGAGGTGAATGTTAGTTGGGGAACACAAGAATTTATCTTTTGAATTGTGTTGTATTTTGACAACTTAAATTAAACTGTTTTCATTCCCATTAAAGGAAATTCTGACTCCTTATGTAAAAGAACTACTGAAAAAGCACCTCTGTCAAAAAGTGACAGTAAAGGGGTCAAGGTAACAAGGAATATATGAGAGATATAGAGGGAGAATCACACTTTAGACTGGGATTTGGGGGAACACGGTCCCTGCCTTTGTTATTGAGTTTCCCTATATCAGGCAATTGCATCCACTTACCATCATCTCATCTCCATCTCATCCCCACCTGTTCCACTTTACCCAGTCCTGCTTTTCTGTTTGAATAGCAGGATCTCCAGTTTGGAGAGGTTTTGTACAGCACCTAGTTAAGACACTGCTTACTTATTTATTTAGATTTTAGATACCATTTTCCTTTTAAGCAGTAAACAGATTACATAATCATATAAGCAAATGTACTCCTAGATGAGCTTTTTACAGTACGTGGAGATTTTTTTTGTATAACATAGAAGCACTGTCGACATATGGAGATCTGACTGGTTCGTACTGGATTCAAACGGTCAATATGCTACTGAGGAAAGAAAATCTTTTCCATCCAGATAGAAACCAGTAAGAAAGATCACCATATTTGATCAAGCAAATTGAAAGGAGGAGTGATGCGGATTAACATGCTTAACTAAACATAAGAAACAATTGCACAGGGCAGCAGAGAAATTGATGAAAGAAATGTGGTTAGTAAATGAGAATTATTGAGATGGGTATATATTTTTATTTCTACTCTGAATATTCTAAAATATAAAGATACAGCTTTGATCAGTGTAGTAGTTTCAGTCTTACTATATTTTTTACCTGTTTTAAGTTACTTCCCAAACTAATCAGTGTTTTGAGGGGACAGAGGCAATGTAGACCAGGCAAGAGGATTGATACATCCACTCACGCTTTACTTCAATTAAGTCCATCCCTATAGAGAAAACACACTAAAGCCCTTCCTTAAGACCTCTAGTCTAAAGATTCTCATTAGCTGTTCAGAATTAATCCAAGCTTTGACATTGACTCAAAATTTGAGCCTCAATTTCCAAAGTGTTTTGAATATTAATTAATATCTCTTTGAAATCACTTCAATCATATGATGTAAGGAACCTTACTGTAGGTCTATTTCACTAACACATTACTGAAATATGACAAAAGCATTAGAATGACATTAATTTAAGATAATTGTATACATATACATGCACATAAGAAAAGATTCATAGACACATGACTTGAGATGTGTCCAAGCAAGATTTGTCCTCTTATAGAATTTTTTTTTACATTAACAAGAAAAGCTTTTTGCTTCCCTAGCTTATAATAGAGCATTTTTTTCTCTTGGAAGTCCTTTTTTAAAAAACAAAATCTCTGTTGAGGGGCATAGATGATGGCCAAATGTAATACAGTTAGCAAGAATCTGGCAGGAAAGTGAAGGCCATGAGAGACACTTGCTCATTTCAAAGGTTTTTACTAATCATCAGAGTAACCTAAACTTTATCAGCAAGTTCTCTAAGGAAGGGCAAATCCTCCCAGCCTGTTAACAAGAAGGTGGATCATCTGAGGAAAACAACTTTCTTGCACTTGACGGTCTCTGTGTCATGCACATTTTTGTCTCCCAGAAAAACGTTTATTGATTTCATTTAGTCCCAGAGCTGCAAAGCTGGTACATTTGAAACTGGCCAGTGGACAGCTTCATTTGCAAACTGGGGCTTCTGGGATCTGAGTGCATTATAGCAACTGCATACATTTTTATCTGCCTAGATTAAAAAACCAGAATTTTCACAGGACAGTCAGGGAGGCTATTTTGTCTTCATAGGTAACTTTGCAGCAATGAGGAAGAAAACCAGCATTCTCCTAATATCTTAGTCTTCCCCTCTTCTAATACTTGAAATTGCAAGAATATGAAAAGGAAATAGTTATTATCACCATGGGCCAGGCTGTAGACTGATTCCTCTGTTCAAAACATTATCAAACTACCAATTCCACTGAAATCAAATGGGTTGCTTGAACGAATAACTCCTCTCTAAGGACTTTATCATCTCTTCCCAGGAAACAACAAATATTTTACTTAGAATTGATCAAATTTTTTAATGTCAGCATGACCTATATGGAAACAGAGCCTGTTATTTAAACTGTGCCCAGTCACGATGGTGTGGAGTTCAGAGTCACTACTTAAATGAGCAAGAGGGAATGCTAGAAAAGAGGAGTATATCTGACCAAACAATCTCAGGATTTATATAGCCATCATTGCTGATGCAGTGGTTGGTTTCACTAAAGCAAATGATGAACTTAGTGACAAGAATGCAGAAGAATGTTTGGAGCTTCCCATGAAAGTTTTTCAATAGACTTTTGATCTTGCTTGAAGATGTCAGGAAAACTATAGCCCTCTTTCTTGAAAAAGTCCATTTGTTTTACTGAGACCTTGAAAATCTCTGGGTTTTGCAAAGCTTGGAATATAAGTGCTAATGAGATGTCTGGGAAGTTTTAAACCGAGCAGTTAGGCTGCAAATTATTATGAAGAAAAACAGTGGCCAGTGCATAACAGCTTTTCAAATACAGTGGAACTGAACTAATAATAAAAATAGAGAGAACTATAAACAGGTGTTCTACATTGATTAGGCTTCTCTTATTCTATAACAAGAGTAATTTTCATAGATTAATTCATTTTTAAATAAATAGGATCAGAAAACAACATGGAACAGTATACAGCTAACTAGCTGCAGCAGATAACATGCAGGACTTTGTTTAGAACTATTGTGCAGAACATAAGGGAAAACAATTAAACTGAAAATCACAGTTCTGTCTCAACAATATTTTGTTCTTTTAGTATAAGCAAATTGGGAGGTGACAGAGCCAGCAGTGACTGTGCAAATGTGTGTTCATATGCTGTGTGTATGAGTGTATGGGCATCTTTTCTCTTTTCCTCCTTGTCCACTATCTTAGCAGAAACGAATACAATATTTTTTTCTCCTTTTTACAAGGAATTTAATTTTCATTTCTTCCACTTGTAATATATATCAGAGTATGTCTAGACATATATCCATTCATCATCATCATCCACTATCAGAGACAGGAAACAGCCAGGTAAGTTTTTAAGTGCTTTTGAAATCCAGCCAGCATGGTTCAGTAGTGCACAGGCTTACAGGCAAATATGCCTGATTTAGGTTTAAGTTGTCTATAGTCTATCTAGAAGGTGCAACTGTCCTTCTACGACCATAGCTTGTGCCAGTGCGCTTGGAAATCCTGGGATATTTGTTGGGCATGCAACACTGTCCCTGCTGTCTCCCCTGCTGCTGGCCAGGAGTTAGTCCTCTTCCATTAGCTGGCTCTTTTCTCAAGATCAAAGCACTGTGTAATGAACTGCACTTTACTCTTTGTGTTTCAAGTTTTTCCTGTGCTTCCATTTTGTACTTTTGGCATGTAAATGTCAGGCAGGTTTAATGATGTTTAAAGGGGCATGCAAAGCCAGTATTTCAGCATTACTGTCAGTAAGGACCTCCTGCAGCAGGGAGGGTGTGTGCTGCCCTGGTGGGTCTGTTGGCTGGCACGGTGGCACAGTGGCACAGCTGCATGGTGACAGGGTGGCACAGTGGCACCGTGGCACGTGGCACAGTGGCACATGGCACGGGAGCTGGGGCTTCGCCAGTGCAGGAGCAGGCAGCCAGCCATTGCAGCAGATGGGGAGAAGTGGAGGCAGCCAAAAGACGAGACATATACGAATGCAACTACTGAAATGTACCTCTCAGCTGAATTTCAAAGCCTTGATCTGTCTCTTCTAATCTTATAGCCCAGTATAGCTGAACAGCATAGACAGTTTGTGTCTGTAGAAATTAATATTCCAAATTCAATTCCATTTTTGTGTCAATAAAGCATAAACTTTTGTATCAGCTGATATTAGCAGGTTCTAGAAAGATCTACAGGCAGCTGATTTTATCATATAAACATTACAGATTTAAGGAAGTGTGTGGGTTTAAAATAAAATTAGACTTAACACCTTCCCCTTTTATTTGAATTTAAGGGAGTTATGCCTCTTGCAACATTAATTACAACCCATGTAACTCAAGGAATGCCATGATAGAAATGCTAGAAAACATACTGGCAAATATTTCAAGTCATTATATGAATCACTGATAAGCTTTATGCTAAAAACCTTTTGCCACATCTGTTGAAAAACCTGAGGTAAGGAAGAAATAGGAAACAGTTGGCGACGATTTCTGAGGATAACTGAAGGCATGAAAAAAACAACTGTGAGGAGAGTAAAAAGAATAGGACTGTTTATTTTAGAGAAAAGATAAATACAAGGAGGCCAGATAACACTTTATAAAATAATATATAGCACAGAGAGCAGAGAGTGGAATATTTAGCTCTGGGTTTCTCATATTACACAGACAAAGGGATATTCAGTTAAAAGATGAAATTTAAAGATGAGGAATGGAAATATTTGTCTCCAAAATGAGGATGAATTATACCATGGAACTCTTTGCCAAAAGGCACCATTGGTTTTAGCAGGATTAAAAACAAATAATAAAAAAGTCATATGGATGGTGAGAGTATTCAAAGTGATAGTGCTGAGGTGTAAATCATATATAAGTCTAGTTTCAAATGCGTTGCATTGGAGGGGAGAAAGCAGAAGAAAAAACCTTTTTTTGGGCAAGACATTCTGAATATGCCTTCTTGATGGAACATTTGTCTGAAATCACAGACCTGTGGGAGCAAATGAGATACCAGTTGGATTCAACATACTAATTCCGTAATAGTAAGCAGGAATAATAAAGGTTAAAATCACTTTCTGTATTATTTGACATAATAAAGAACTATTTAAAAAGAATAAAAGAATAACAGGTGTTGTTTCACTTAGCTGATGTCATAGACTGTCATTGGGAGATAAGTGGTGCAATAACAGCAGAAGAAATTCAAGATGAATGCCATAGTTTCATGCTTGGACATAGGCACTGTTTCATGAAATGGGCTGGTTGCCAAAAAATATAAGTGGTAGCAGTGGTGGTGAAGAGGGCTGGTGGTGAGAGGGCTGGGAGGCAATGTCTGAGCTGTAAGCAATTCCCACATTTACTGTAATTAATGGTGTGAGTCAAAGACTCACTCCATCATCAAACTCCTATGGAGAAGCATCATCCCTACAGCTGCTTAGACACTAAGGATAACGTTGCCCAAACTAGATAGCAGTTTCAATCATAGAAATTTAAATAACAAATTAAAAAAAGGTAAAATATGTATTAAGATTCCATATTCATTTTTTGAAGCATTTCTCTAAAATACTTTCTTCGATAGAGGTGGTCAGGCTATTGCTAGCTGTGTGCAGCCCCCCTCTCCACCCTGGTAAGAGCTGTTTCATGTCTATCTGTCTTAGTCTTCACATCTGCCTTTCATCTCAGCAGACTTTAACTTTGCATGTCACTATGACACAGAGGTGAATACAGATGCTTATCCCTGTGCCCCATTTCAAGTTGTCTTCCTGCAGTCCTTGTACCTGTGGCGCAGTTTTGCAAGAGACTTGGAGTCTGGATTACAGAGATGCTGCAGCAGGAGGAAGGGTCTCAAGCGTAGGTTTACTGGCGAGGTAAGAAGAGCAGTATATCCTGCTGCAGCCCTGTATGCACCACCAGCAAGAGCAGCCACTTGTCAAGGTGACCTGCTGGAGCCACAGATGTGCAGCCCCAGCTCCTCTCCACTTTGTCTCCCTGTTAGCTTGGGGTTGCTGCTGCTGCCGGCAGCTCATGAATTCAGCTCATTTTATCTGGAGTTCATCAATCCCTCACAGCTGCCTTCACAGTATGTTCAAATTTGGTATGAATGCTGTATGTAACTCTAGAGCCATGATCACACGCTAATATGCTAATAGGATTAGCATTACAGTTCTTGGGGAAGAAAAGTATATCTTTAGATAAGAGGTTTCTTCTGCTTTGAAGATTTTGAGCTCTGCACCCCAACACTGTTGTAGTTGGGGGTGGGGGAAAACTGCTTTTTTTCCCCTCACCATCTTTCTGTTTGCATGCTGTCCAATGATGCTGGAAGGCTTTCCTTCCACTTATTCCACAGCTCTGCCTGGGGGGATTACAATATTATCTTTCCACCATATAAGGAGAAGCTGAGGAAGAAGGCTAGTGGTTTATGAGAATTAATGCTAGCATGCTATCTCAGTGTTGCTGATGATACTACAGAGCTACCATGCTTGTGGTCACAAGCTGCATAGCTGACAAGGTAATTTGAGTTTGGGAGACTGTCCAGTACTTGGGAGGGTGTCTGTGACTGCAGGGGTTACAGCTGTTACTTAGAATAGTTCTGTATTTTGCTATACATATCACCATGCTGGACAGAACTGCTTTCATTTGACAAAGGTATACCTGGTGGTACTTGTGTACTACTCAAGGAAATAATGTTCCAGGCTATCTTGCAATGGAATTTTGCCTGAATTCCTTTCAGCAAAACCTGACATTGTCTTCAGCTTTCCCAGTGTCCCTGAATTCAAGGAACCATGACCATAGGATACAAAGGATCTCCCTGTTCTCTCATCTCTTTCACAGGTCTTAGTGGAGAAACTTGCCAAATTGATTCTGCTGGATGCTTCTTTACTCCCAAATGGGAAAAGAAGTACAAAAAATGTGTCGACTCCCAGCTCAGGTCAAAAAATATGTTGACCACTGGGGCTGAAAGCAAGACACATGCACGCAATGCTGGCTACAGCACAGTGTTAATTTTTATTTCAGAATCAACCATTTAAACTATGCCATCAGGACAGAAAAAAAAATAAAAATTCACATATAAATGTTTATTGCACAAAAATTTAGAAAGAGAGATGGGGAACCTTCACAACTATCTAAAGGTGCTCATTATCCTTAGAATCATAGAATCACAGAATTTAGGGGTTGGAATGGACCTTACAGATCATCTAGTCCTAACCCCCTGCCCTGGGCAGGGACACCTCTTCACTAGATCATGTTGCTCAAGGCTTCATCCAGCCTGGCCTTGAACACTGCCAGGGTCAGGGCAGCCACCTTGTCCCTGGGCAACCTGCTCCAATGTCTCACCACACTTACAGTAAAAAACTTTTTTCGCACATCCATTATATATAGCAGAAGGAAAAAAGCAGGCTTGGATGAAATGCCCTGTCTTAAGTGATGTTTCCCTTAGGATAAAGAAACAAGGGGAAAAAAAAAAGTTATTTTAGTTATAAATGAATGGAGCTCAAAACAGTGACATATCATGCCCGTCACTGTTTTCTAGGTAAAAACATTTCTTTCAGGGTTATAACTACGGTTGGTAACTAGGAAACCATCATCTGGTTTGGTCTTCTGCTGCTTCCCAGTCAGCCTGTCATAGCCTTGCCACAGCCTCACCTACAGTACCCATATTGTTTTGAAACATTTACTGGTTCAAAGGGTAGTTCATAGGTACAGGAAAAAATGTTCCAACAGCACAAATACTCTCAGTGAGATGACAATGTGCTATTTATTGTCTGGCAAGCAGGTAGTGGAAGGAGCAAATAAATTCCAGAACAGACAATTGTAAACAGAACACTTTAAAGACATCTAATGGTGTTTTATATTAAATCATCCATTAAAACTTCCACATAGACAAGATGACTGCTTTGGAGGACTGCACAAAATGGTATGTTAGAAGACACAAGGGAGTTTGTGATTTCTCTGAGTTTCATGATTGAGAAGGTAATTCTGAAATAATCCTGTACAGAAAACAAAATACTGCTAGGCATCTGCACATGAGTTGCAGACTGGGAAAATTTACCAAAATGGTCTGACTTATCTTCTATTGTCCTGTTATTGTTCAACAACTTTCCAAGGCAGGCAATATAATGATCCTAATATTTAATATGATTCTACCTTCATTTATGGCTCCTTGGTAGAACTGCACTCCAGTTTAAATGAGCTCTTCCTAAGAGACAGACTCAAAAGGATTACATTTATGCACATAAGGCTTGAAATAAGACATATTCTAACCTTTAATTATGAATCACTGCCATGGTTTCTGAAAAGCAGATGAAATCCTACTGATGTTTTAAGAAGGTGAAATCCTGAGGTTTATTTAAGAGGGTTCTGTTACTTTAAATGTCATATACTGAAAGCCCTTGTTAATAAAGACTGGCACAGGTCACACTGTCAAGGATAAACAATCATTCCTAAATCCTTTGTTTCAGGCTACAGTGAAACCTAATCCCCATGGTGTTCTTGCCTGGCCATGCATGCATGTAGATATGCACCACTTTTATAGTACTAGTACTTCTTTCAAGCACGTTTCTCCTGACTGCAAGGCATTTGATTTCTGGTAATTAATCAGCTCATCATACATGCTGTGCTTCTCCCTCAGGCCCAACTCAAGTTAGTGATCCAAAACTGGCCCCGGGAAAAAAAGAAACCATTTATGTTCTTAGTGCATAGAATGAAACCCTGTTAAACAGTGCTTGGCTAAACATTGAATTCAGAGGGCATTATTTATTTTTTTTACGAGATATAACTCTGTGTTTGGAGGTTAGGGTGGAGTTTTTTAGCAAGCTATAAGTCTCTTTTTTCTTTGAAATTTCTAAGTCTAATTTCCCTGTCTGCCCCTTTTGAATGGCAAAAAAACCCCTGGAACCACCAAATGTGCCCTAAAATGAGACATCAAGATCACTGTATTATTTTTGAGGTTCTGTGCTTTAGCATCTGAACTCACTGCCTGAAATATTAGTGTTCATTTTTTAAACAACACTTTGTAACATGTTTATCTGTCATCCTTTGTGTTCTTTCATATTTGGCTTGTCTGTATAATAGCCTTGTTACTGTTAATTTTATCAGATCCAGGAAACAACTTCAGCTTTTGTTGGTAATTCTTCATGCCTACAGATGTGGCAACTCTCATTCTTCTCAATTATGTACCTGTTGGCCTTAACTGCTGTTTGAAGAGTCACACGTTGTTACTAAGGATCCACAAGAGTGTTAGAAAACTTAACAGGCAAGCTCTCACTTTTTTTCTCTTCTGATTAAAATAATAACTTGTATGCCTACAAAGGCACCATGCTCAGCTAGTGAAGACTACTGGCTCCTGACTCTCCATCAGCTCATGGATTGTGGTACTGCTCCTTGCTCTGCTAATGCACAAAGATTTTGAATTCTTGCTTCCTGCAGTGATGAGACATACAGCCCTGCCAGCATTATTTCTAGGCTATGTTTTTTTGGCACAAACTAAGCTCTTTATGCTGGTTCTTTTCCCTATGGCAGAGGCAAGAAACCGAAAGGAATTATTTCACCTAATAGCTCCTTGCCTCACAGGGCTGTTGTGAGACTTAATTAATTAATGTTTGTAAAGTGTTTTGAGAGTCTGGGATAAAGAGGTGCTGTATAAGCACTGGTACAAGTACAAAATATTGTTTTTATTAATTCCCAGTCTGATACAAAGCCACTGAGTGAATCAAAAGCTGACCTGTAGTCCTCAGTGCAAAACTGGAGATAGTTTGTACAGCATAAGGAGGGGTAACGTAGTGCATATTTGTTTGCAAAGAATTATGAATAGATATGTGTTTAAGCCATGGTCAGCTTGACTCAGAATTCTTGTAAAACAGGAAAAAAAGAAAAGGCTTTTGAACACTACTACTGTGCTGTTTTTAATTTCCCTGTCTTTTCTTGTTCTAAGCATACCATCCAGATAAGGAAAATAAACCACACTGGGCTACAGATTAAGTCAAATATCAAAATCATTGCATGCTGACCGTGAAAACTCACTCATGCTGAACATTTGTGGGTTATCAGGATCAAAGAGCACTTCAATATTTATCAAAAAGCATAGCCCACCATGGTTTAGTCTTCATTAACCTGGTGTGTATTTGAAGAACTCAATAGAGCTAATGCAGTCCAAGCTAGAGCTGACATTTTTTGACTTAGGAAAACATTTATCCTCTTGAAGAGATATGTATCAGTTTGTAAATGTTGTGAAAGGGCAGAATAACCTAAGGCTCACATATGCTATTGGGTTGTCTGAAAGCAATAAGCTTTACAGAACTGAATTATACTTTGTACATAGAGTCAAGAATGAACTTGTCATTTCTGTAATACCAGTAAAGCTTATTTCACATATAATGGGACATCCTGCTGTGCATAGATGATACAATTTTTCTAGTTGGATTTAAAAATATTAAAATGAAAAAGAGGTTAAATTAGGCTGTGAAAGCTTGGGTATGTGTGATACGAAGGGTGTGCAACCAGCTGTAGGGAGTTTTGGAACTACATGGCTTTACTCCCCCTGCTACTTTTGGCTAATTTGGTTTCATGTCTGAACAAGACCTCAAGGAGTTTAGCTCATATAAAAGACTCTCCCCCGTACATAGAAAGGAATATGGATCATAATGGGTGTTAGTTTTGAATCCCTGGCACTGCCTCTAGCTTTTTCAATCTGTTCTTACGGTGCAGCTAATGTTCATATCCATGATGTTCATCTAGAAAAAGGTCATTTGTAAACTTGCCATGCTAAAACAGTAAGTTAGTATTTCAAAATCAAAAGAAAAGAAAATATTTATGCATAGTGATGACATATATTTGTCTGTCAGGGAGAGAAATCAAAATGGATATTATGGCACAGGAACTAAACTCCCAGCTCAGCTTTCCTATCAGTTTCTTTTCATGACTTGAGCAAGTTGTTTAATTTCTCCAGGTCATGACAAGGTGCTGTGAATCTTTTTTTCTGTTTTCTCTGCATGAAATAGCAGGAAGAGAAGCAAAGGAAAGAAGGTATATGTTACTGAGAGGATCATGAGTGTCAGAATGGAAAAAGAGAAATTGGGAATTTGATGATAAAGAAAAATAAAAGCCAAATGCCAGTCAACAACTGTTCCTTGGCTGGAGTTCAAGCCTGAGAAGTGTTCCAGGCAAATGGAGTTAGACACTGTTTACTGATGATTTGCTCTATATTCCTTTCTGAACATTTTCTTCTAACATAAAATGCCTTAATGGCATAAAAAAAGCTGGTGAGAGCCTTGGACAACCATTGCAGTGAGAGATGCATGTCTTTCTGGTGGGTCTTTAGAATTAAACTGAATCATAGTAGCATTCAGAACTGGTAAGTGATTCTTGCACTAGTTGCTCTGGAACGTCATAATTATTGCGTTCATGTGCTACTTCTTCTACTGGGATATTAAGGAAATAAAGTACAATAGCTGGAGAGCATGGTGATCACAGCTGGAAAGTGAAGCATTGCTGTTTACCCCTTAACCATGCTTTATATTTAACATGGTTTAGCACTGTTTTCTTTGCATTTCCTAGTGGCTGAGGTTTTACTCTCAAATCCTAAAGGGAGACAGTTTAACCAGACACTGCCAGTAATCTACAGCCTGTGCAGATTTCCACATTTTGACTAAAGCCAGATTCTGGGGAGCTACACAACACTCTCATCCTACAAAGCTTGCATAGCCTCTGTCTGCACCAACAAGTTGGCAGTGTGTGTGAGGTGCACCAGACCACTTCACAACAAACAAATTAGTCAGGAGCTGTGGTAATAAGGCAAAGTAACAGCTCTTCACCCACAGGATTCTTGCAGTAAAGCTGTCTGTCAGCAGAGAGTGGGCTGGGCCACATAGAAGATGGGAAGATTACATAATTCCAAGTATCATTGAGGAACATGTCAGAGTGCTGGTTGGAGACTGACTAAATAAAAACCCACAAAGCTGGGCATTTTGTACCACCTGCAATAGAAACCTGTCAAGGGAAGAAGAGTGAATATCTGGATCTGCCTGCATTTAAATGCAAATTAGAAGGAAAATACCAGCTGCAATGGGAACAGAACAGTGGCTTCTAAAGGTTCAGTGGTTCAGTTTGAATACCTCTCATGTAACATCAGTGACTTACTTCTCAAAGGACTTGTGCACCTGTAGATCTTATTATTCTCTAGTGTTTCAATTGTTTATTCCTTCTAAAAATTATTTCACAGTTAGATGTAAATTGGGTCTTTGTATAGTGCTAAATAGGAAAAGGAAAAATGTAACCAAAATCAGGTTGGGGGAGAAAGCGAGAGAGTGCTACAGGAAATTTGTAGACCCTTAGTCTTTTTCTGGTTTTGAAATAGGGTTCAGTTGGGTTTTCCTTACCAAATTAGTTCTCTCATTGCCACAAGACACAGGAAATCTAAGCAGCTTCCCGAGTTAATCAAGTAGAGGAGAAAGCACAACCAGAGTCCTATCTGAGATTTCCCTCTGGCTTTGCCACCATACTGTCCCTTTACTCCATAAACTTCCAACAAGTTTAAAGGCTCTCTGGCAGCATAAACATAAGTGGGTTGCCTAAGATAAGGGACACTGCATGAAATGGAGAACATCGAAGTAAGCATACATTGAAACAGCCATCTGCTCAGCCTTGGAATAGGAATATTGCAGGGCTCATCTGTGCATTAGTGTTGCCATTTAATGCAGTTCCTAACAAAAAAAGTTAATAAAATTCATGGCTGTAGCTGACTCACATTATAATGTCCTTCTAGAAAAAGGCTGTACTATTGCTCTGTGAGTCTGTGCACGGAATAATAATATGTACCATAAAGCAAACTGGAGTCTCAGTTTTCTATTGCTGTAGATAGGCAGACTCAGAGCTTACAAGTGAGTTGGAAAACCCTTCTGGATTGGCATCAAGAAATAACCTACGTTCCTGAGGCATAGCACAGCCAAAGTTGTCCCCAAGGCTGGAAGCCATGTGTTCTTAATATTCAATAACTGTGCCACCAGAGTAAGTATTGAAGATGAGGTATGGAACAACTGTTATTTACATCACTGGAAAATTGTTAAGAAATGGGATATAAGGTCAATGGAGTCTTAAAACACCTCAGCAGTATTATCTGCTTCTACTCTCACTTATTTTGCACATAGTGGTCCACAATAGAACTTTTCAACATTTACCTTTTGCTTAAGACTTCTCTCACTGTATTATTTACTGGTAGAAGTAAGTTGATGGCACATAGCAAATACTGTGGTAAGGGCAATTACGTGCAAATAGATGCTGTGAGGCTGTTAAGAGCAACTATTGTATACAAATAGTACAATTTAATAGCTTACCCTACAAGTCATTGCAGTTATTTTGGAACTGTCATTCTACAGAGAAATATTATTTCTATAGGCTGGCTCTCATTCTAAAGCCTTTAAGGGGGATAATTGCTAAGAGCTACTTCCACTTCATTTACGTTATTAAATTAGGTTTCTCAAACAAATATTGTCAGTAGCATTAGTAAGCAGTTCTTGTTTCATTTACTGAATATGGAGCTGTGAATTCTCTGTAGGAAAAACTAGAATGTTTTAAGATATGCAAAAATTTGGAGGGCACAATCCATAGCATCAACTATTTGCTGCTGTAAAGTGGTGGTTCTCCATAATTTTATACTTTACACAAACAGAGAGATAAGAATCCAGAAGTCTCTAAGTACAGAAAGACTGCAAAACAACATACTTCACAGTTTACAAAGCACATTTAAGATGCACTTTGTTTAAGATATTTAGAAAACAAGGTATTTAACTGCAAGATATATTAAGTAAGTGTTGAAAATATATGAAAGGGAACTGCAAAATGCTGGAATCTGTCAGATTCAGGGGAGTGATAAGCTTTGTGCATGTCTGTGTGTGCATGCATGCCTGTGCTCCTGATGTCTTTTATTCAGCTGCCAACATAATTAACACACTACCGTGGGAGAGGAGGGTGGGGCTTATTTTCCAAATCACATCCTTGTTGTTGAGCCCAGGACCATCTCAATTGGGTGTTTCTAAGCATCTCATGCTGAACTGTTTAATTTGGCATAGATAAGTAAATAATATGTAAAAGAGGAGGTCTGACCCCACACCTCCTTCTTAGATGAGCTCCAAATGTCAAGGATATTGGGCTTGGACAGCAAGGATATTTTGCACTGCTGTGCAGAGATCTTTTTTGCACGTATTTTCTCTGAAGTGGCTCACTTTTTTTGTGAGTCAAAATCTTCTTAGTGCTAAAATTGTGTTTGAAAATGAAACTTAGGCTCCTAAGGTATTTGGAACCTTTGGCAAATGTGATTCTTGCGAGGATTTATTCCTGTTCACCATACCCCACACATGGAGTCCCTGCACTGGCACTGAGTCACAGGAATAGGGGTTTACAGAGACATTTAATTGCTGGATCTTGGGTTACATGACATAGGGTTGAAATCACAGCCCAAGTGACACCTATGACAAAACTCTCAACAATTTTTGGATTTCATTGAAGGATGTGGGATGGAATTACAGGGGGAAGAAATAAACTTTACAGAGAAATTCATTGACTGCAGCTAAATGCTTTCTTAGTGTAACACAAATAAATGAATTTGGATCAACAAAATGAATGTTGACAAGTGCTTGTAACACTGGCAGCAGAGGAATTTTTTTTTTGAGTGATAGTATATTAGTGTTTTCTACAAAAACAGAGGAAGTAGGAGATCCAGGTTCCCTTTCTTCCTGTCTCTGGCAAATTGAACCTATACCTGTCATCAATCTCTAGCTGCTGGACTGGACAACAACTCTTGTTATTAAAAAATGCTGGACAAAGCACTGTGAAAATATAATAAATGGGAGCCACTTTTGAAATTCACATTAATTGAGACATAGAGGTTAGCAAAAATAAAGCCCAATGGAGACTTTTTCTTACTCAAACCAAATTCTCTATTTCAGAAAGTTTTCATTATCCTGATTTGTACCCTCCTAGAATGGGAAGATCAATGGAAATCTGAAAAAAAATTAATGGAACAGAATATAAGTTTGTGTTGCAAGTATAGATGTGATAGGGCTGAAGAAATTGCTGCAAATCAATATAGTACAGAATCTAAACACAAATAGTTTAGACACACATGACTACTAATTACTGAGTTAAACTGAAAAGAGAGACCTGGAGGTTATTCTTACTTGTAAACAGTCTCCAACATAACTAGCAAATGAAGAACTTTGAATCTTTTCTCTCTCCACTGTATAGCAGTACAGACTAATCTGCCATTTATGTCATACTTGGGTCTCCATCTGCTACCTACACAAAGTTTTTGCCACTGTCTTCTTGCTTAAAAGCCGTACAGAAGTTTATACATCAGTGCAAACCATGTTTAAATGTGCCCAACTAATCACTGAAGGCATTGCCACAGAACACAGGAGTGATGCAGACATATCAGATGCTCTGGCAACAGTAGCATAATCCAATTGTTCATTAACATAAATTAAAGCTACAATGCTGCAGGCCTAAGAAATGGAAAAAGGTTGGGAGTCTGGAAGTTAAAAGTACCTGGTTTGTGAGGAACATTCAAAGCATTATCCTACACAAACCTTGTCTGCCTTAGACAATGGACAGGGAATTTAATTTACCAAAAAATTAAGTCTTTGAAGATGCTGATTAACACAGAGTTCAGCCTGTGTTATGGGCTAGAGAAATGACTAGATCAAGCCTGTGTTTTGAGAGTTAAATAATAATGTAGTTGCACATTTTCATTCTATTTTGTTTCCCAAAGAAAGCAGCTATCTTAGAAGTAATTAAAGCTCTTCTCTGATTTTTTTGAAGTTTGTACATGATACTCAGGCTATAGTTTTTCCTTCTGTGTTGCCTGCTAGTTGTGGGCTTTCTGAAATGCTGAAAAGTTGTTCAGAGTGACTGAAAGGCAAGTTTGTGCTTAAAAAGTAGAAATGTCCCTTCTCACAGTGCCATCTGTATTGGGTTTTAGGGTTTTTCTCTCTGTTGTGGATGTACTATATTTTTAGTCCTGCAAGAACTATAGAAACACATTTTTGTAGCATGTGAAGTGAGTTATATAGGGGGATTTCGCTGTCCCATGCAGAGGGTGAATTTCTTGTGGCATCCTTGTGCCATAGGAAGTTTCTATTGTATCTGAAATCGTGAAATTCCCTTGCAAGCATCAGCCTATTTGAAACACAAAATTCTAATTTAGACCAAATGGCAAATGAAACATTTGCATTTTGAAGAATAATTTGACTGTATGGATTTCATAATCTTATTACATATTTTATTTAGAAGATGCTTAATCAATTAACGGTGCCAAATTCTACTTTCTGTTTTCAAGTAGAATCCAAGATTCCATTGTATTATTACATATAGCATCTAAATACATCAGAATGACTACATTTAGTCTTTTGGGTACAAAGCTGTATGTGATTAGCCAGAATTGCTGGCACTTCTCTCTTTGCTGATGTAGCAATATCTGTGTTTTCATCTATTTCTGATTTCAGTCTCCTTTTATTTGCAGCTCTTGCCATTCCAATGAATCTATTACCTTCAAAAATGCTGTGTTTGAAATTATACAGAAAAATCATGGATGTATGCAGTTTACATAAACTTGATTAATGTTAACCAGAAGAGTACAGTTATTCATGGACTTTTTAGAGAGTTCACAATGCTTCTCAGTGTAAGTGTATGAATATGTTAACCCCAGTCTCTGCATCTTAATGCAATTCAAGTGTTAACTGAGTTTTATAGAACTTTCATTTTTGGTTACTGTACCTGCTTTCATGTTGTAATTGCTTTTGAACTTAGCTGAATATTTTGAAGTCTCTCTCTAACTGTATACTGTCTTTTTTCCTTCCCATTGCTCATCTTATTGGACCTTATAAATATTTGTACAGTATTCCTCAGGTTGCATTCAATCAAATGTTTATCATGTTATTAATCTAATGCTTTTCAATCTAGCACATATGCTTCAAGTGATTTCTCCAGCTGTTTTCATAATCATAAAGTGAAAAAAATAAAATGAAAAGAACATTTCTGGAGGAGGATCTCAGGTTGCTGTGCTTTCTGGTTGGGACTCACAGCTTCACTCTGTGCTTGACCTAGAGGGAGTACTCAATAGCACAGAAAGCCTATATTTGCCTTTCCCAGTGGTACATGAGATCTTCCTTCCCTCTTGTTACAGAATGTGCTGTATAACATTTGACCGCAGTAATTGGTTTGAAAGACTCAGCTTTTATGATCATTGGCATTCTGCTACTGTTAAAAAGGAAGCTTAGCTTGACTCCAAAGCAAAATGGTCTGGAGTCTGACTTCAGATGTGCCCTATAGAGAAGACAGAGATTTCAAGAAGAAAGCACAGCATCTCCTGACCGTGTGTTTGGGCAGAATTTCAATTTTGGTGGCAAGAGAAAGAACTACTGATAATAATTTTAACTATTTCTAGATGACTCTCTGTCTAATGGCTGCTTATGTGTTTGTCATCTAAATACTGATCTAACCTGACTTAGTGCAGGATATCATTTGAAAGTTGCACCAGATGCAAAGGAAGTGATAAAATGCACTGTACTTATGTGTCTAATATAAGATAAAGTCTGCACAAAAACACTTAGCCATGGGATTTATTAATGACTATTCCAAGCATGTGTTAACTTGGGAAACAACACTATGACCTACCCACTACAAAATGAACAAACAATCTAAAGGATAATATAATAATATGTATGATTAATAACGATAATAGCTTTAGCATAGATATGTCCTTTTCTCTGTCTTTTTGACTTACCAAGGCATAGTTTCATAGCTCCCAGCAGCTTGAGGCTGACCGGCTGCACCTATATAACTTTTATGTAGTTAAACATTTCAACTACACCATCATTTCTACTAGATACTCCACTGCCTAGGATTCCTATTTTCAGATATTAGCCCATAATTTTGATCTTGAATCTCTAATAGTGATGCAGTCCCCAGTCTTTTTCCCCAAAGATGTAGGATGCATTTTTTTTTTCCCTAGGCTTATAATTTTCCTGGAGCAAGACATCACTATTTCAACAGGAAGGCAATAAAGCATTTCTGAACACTAGAAACAGCAGTCTCCCCTGTAATAGATTCTTATTTATTTTTAACAGAATCAATAGTTGTTTGCAAGTACTTGCACGCTGCAGTCTGTAAGTAAGGTAAGATTGAGAGTATGCAGCTGTCTCACGATTCAGGTAGAGTAATGTGATTGAAGTCTGTGGCTACTTTCTATGAAATCCTCAGTGCCAGCTCTTTCAGCAGGTTCATAAGACTGACCTCTTTCCAGATGGCTCCATATATCCCTCATGAAATCCATCAATACAGTAAACTTCCTTTGCCTAACCTCTGCATTGATTGAAGTTAAGTACTGCATTTGCTAGTAGAACTCAATGAAGCTAATCATCACAGAAATGTGGCTCAATGTTTCCTATTCAACAGACTTCGAAATACCTGAATATCATCATAATTGGTCTGCAGTTGAGTACATTTCTAGCTTCATTTTAGAAGAGGATGAAATATCCTCTTTTATACTCGTGTAACTCTCAGTCTTCACACACAAGTAAATAACGAAACATTTATGCTAGCCTGTCGTTTTCTGTTATGAAGAGGATGTTTGAATAAAATGTCTTCAAATCTGTCAAACTTTTCCTCCCCAGCTTCTCCACAACACAACACACGAGTATTAGTGAATCATATGCAAAATACTACTTTTTATTCCTCTGGCCCCCCAAATGACATTACTACCAAAGCTGGAGCATTATCTCTGACTGGTGTTTGACTTTAATAGGCATTAGAATCTAAAAGACAGAAAAGCACACTACTGCCAACTTACAAGGCTTTTGTTTTCAGGACAGCAGTTGCATTATTCATTCTTATTCTAATAAGATATTCCCTTGAGTAGGGTTGGGGTATATGTAACCCTAAATAGAATTCTGTTACTGAAAGGAACTTCCTAAATATGTACAGCTCTCAATTATGGCATAATTTTTATTTACTTTGATTTCTATTAGGAGGAAAAACCTACCTATTGCATGCTTCAAGAGTTTTATTGCTTCTGATGCAATAGATGTATATGGGCTGTGCAATGGAATGGCTAAAAGGATGTTCATAACGTAGAAGACAATGCAAAATAAATGACTTATAACACTAGTTTATGCCTTGTATGGAGATAATCAAAGGAGGCTTAGGGGCACCCCTAGGGGGCATATTCTAGTTGCATGAAATGATGTAATGTCTTGGAGAATCTGTCAAGGGGGAGAATGTTGAAAGCAAAGCTGTGCTCAGCAAAACAACACAGAGCAAATTTACAGGATTCAAAACTTCAGTGAGCTATGGAACAAGTTATCACCATAGGCCTTCTAGTCTCTACCTTCCTTTCACGAAAAATGAGTCAAGAACATTGCAAATATCCTGAGCTCATTTTTATTATATTTATCTACTTAAACAGAAGAAGACATCTCCAGCAGCAGGTCAAATCCTGATGGAAATGATACTTCTCTGAAGGAAGCTGTCCTTTATTCAATGACATATTTTAAAATACTCTCCGAATTATAGATACAAACCTTGGGATTTTTGAAAAGTCAAATTCACATTTGTGAAGTGATTATTTCAGATGTATATCTAGCTAATCTATAACATAAACATGCATGCACAGAAATGGGGAGTGTGATTAACACTAATTCAAAGAGTGGCATATCCACTGACCTAAGTATAGAACAGATGCTTTGCTATGAATACTGACTGCTATGTGCTTCTAGAGAAAGAAGGACATTTTTTAACGAGACACAACACATGTGCTTCAGGTTACTTGACATGGCATGAGATCAATGAACGAAAACTACAAGTAACTAATTGAAGGTATTCCAGGGTGTCCAAAATTTAAAGAAATAGCTTATCAGAAGAGAAGAAACATTTAGAACTCTTTCTTGAAGGCAAAAGACAAGTATATAATAGTTAAGCTAAATTTAAAAATAATATATCATAATAACTTTCTTTAATGAAAGGGTGATGACAAGGAATTGCAGGGGGAATCCTTTTCTGGCAAATCCCTTGTATTTTCTTATCTTTGGAATCTGCTTCCTTCCTTGCTCTGGCAAAAGCCAAGTGTTGACTTCTAGGGAGGGTTAAAAAGTGGTTTTTTCTTCTTTTTCAAGGAGAAATCAGACCATAGCTCAAATTGCAGGAAATATATGGTTTCCTTTTCTTTCTGGATAGTTTGTTGGTTTTGTTTTTGTTTTTTTTTTTTTTTTAGCTTTGTTAGGTGATTTTAATTATAGCTTATTGTATATTAAGTAAGGGGTTTTGTTTACATATAAATTCAGGTATTGCAACTTATGAATGTGAAAAACAAAACAATTTATTAGCAAAAGAAAGTCTAAACCAGAGTCATCATTCCTTTTACATAATGCTAGTGATACTTCAACTAATGTTTAAAAAAACCTCACAAAACACAAAGGCTCTTTATTAGCAAAGAAATAAATTTGTGTAGTGCTGTGCCAGCAACATATCTGCAGCATCATTCTTCGTGAAGAGCTATTCAAGTCTGCACATAATAAACCACTTTATCTCTTCTGGGTAATGATTTTCCCACATAAAAATCCTCTTTCATATTTCAACCACAGGCAATCCAGTGCCATTTTAATACCATGGTATCTGTCATCACGTCATCATAGTTTTTTGCTCTAGTGTCAGCTGTTTCACCAGCAGTTCAGACCCACAGCCTTTGACTTGCTGCATCTGCTGATACTTGGAGTAGGGCTAGTCCTAATGCCATTCAAAGACAACAAAAGTACATAGGAGGTCCAGAAATGGGAAAAAAAAAGCTACCTACAAAAGCTATACCAAATTTCTCTGAAAACAAAAATTTGCTTACTTTAACTTGAAACAAACTTGAGAATGTTGGAAGAACATGGGGAAAACATAGTAGCTGCACTACTCCACTTACTAAACCAGCAACAGACCTTAATTAGAATTCTGTATAACAGCACATCGATTTGACACCCACATTGCAGCAGAAGCTTCTATGCTTCTCTGACATCCCCAAACTACCATTGTTGTATTAGAAGGTGGACATGAATATTCAGATAATGAGCAGTAATAAAAACTGAAGAGTAACATAGCTATCAACAAAAGTTAGCCAAGGAGGATGGGAGGAAGGAAAATGTTTTAATACAGCACTTTCAGAACTTCAGAATTTTGTTTAAGTGAAATGTTTTTGACCAGTTCCTCTGAGTGATATAAGCAGTTTTCATATTGTCACAAAATTTTGACATTTATCTGAGACTCCATTGTTACATAACAAAATCTAAATTAAACAAAATTTACAATTGATTTCACTGAAACTCCATTCCTAGTTGATACCTTTTCAAGTACTCAGGTGCCCTAGATGTCCCTAACTTGCAGAACTTAAACTGATCACTGAACAAGCTATACTGCTTTGGAAGTCTCAGATTTGGATGACTGTAGTCTGTTTATGCACATGGAAATATTTTGTGCAAATATTCTAATGACTTCAGTTCCAATGGTCAGATTTAAACTATAAGTATTTGTGTACATATTTGTACGAGGTTTTCAAGAAAACAGTAGCTTTTCCGATGTTTATAACCTGGGAAATGCATTTCAGACTAGCCATGTTTCAAAGCAATATATTATTAAAAAGATAGTAAATTTGGCTGTGTAGCTCTTAAAACTTAGAATATAATGGCTTTTCTCCATTCCATTTTAATATAAGAAATAACAAGGACAAGAATAAAATTGTTTGAGGCAACATTATTTCTTGATTCAAAGCTATTCCTGGCAGTAAAAACACTGCAACCTCAAAAAACTAGTGTGTCAAAAGCAAAGGTATATGTCACATTAAAAGCTATATTTAGTCACAAGTATTTTTTGCTCGTAAAACCAATTTTTAGGCATGTTGAATAGCTATGATGTGGACAAGTAACAGAGGCATAAGCATTGTATTTCTTTCTTATTTTAATTTTCAAATATGAGTTCTCTGTATTAAGTAAAAAAATACTATTGGAATATTGCAATGAGTTAATTACATTTACCTCGTGTAATACCTTAAACATCAGTGCATTCTGACAGTGTTGCTCTTTCACTCACTGAATTTCTAAGCAGCAAATAGAAGTAAATCTACATCAGTTTATTCCATTTGGCCTAGAGGAGAACCTCCATGAAGCACAGCCAGATCAGCTTGTGCCATCCAGTGTCAGAGCCTTCAGCCTATCCCACAGGGTGCAGTGGCTCAGGGAAAGGCTGGTCAACTAGATTTGGGACCAAAGACATCCACCAGGGAAGGAAGATATCCCAGATATGGCAGAGGTGTATATGTTACAGAGGTCAGATTACAACTTTCATTCAGTTTCTGACACAAGCTCCTTTCCAGCCTTCAATCTCTAGTTCTTCTCACCAAAATTACATTTCTGAAGACCAGAATTCAAAAGTTGTTATATGGGTGTATATGAAACATATGGATTATGTGCCATATAATAGTGGACAGAAAAAAGAACTCCCTAATCACCTGGGTTGAGTGAACGAAAGAAGACATATTTGCCTGCCATCTGTTAATGTAAATGGTGCAGCTAATTTAACAGTATTAGACCTGAATCATCATGCTATTATTCCAGTTTTACATCACTGTAAAACTGGAAGTGAATCATTAATATCAATGAAATTATACCGGTGTCAGCCATGGAGTAATCTGCAGAGGGGATCAGGTTCATTAATTTTAATAATTTATGATGCAGTGTAGGCTACACAGTTTTACTAAATTTACTTTTATTTAATATGACCTACTGATCCTTGCATGTATTACAAATCATCCAATGTATTTGATATGTCTATTATAAGCAGTTTTTGAGGAAGCATGACTTTTTAGCAGAGTATCTAACTTCTGAATTTATCTGGGAAGACTGCTGACCTGATCATTGCAATGTAAACCAAAGTGGTAGATTCTTTGAAATGAAGGTATCATTATGGAAAGATAAACTTTTCCAGCTCCAATGGTAGTTTGAAAACTGAATGTAGAGCACTGTATGATGCATCAAAGTCAATAACTGTACATTAAATGCAAAACATGTAGCACCTAAACAGCCACTGATTTAATCCTTCATTGCCAAAACATTTGAAACAAATTTTCATGTGGTATTTTTATCTATCAGTCTTTGTAAAATACAAGAGAATTAAATTTGCTTTGAATTAGTCTGCTTCATATAATAAAAGACAATTTATTAATTTATTAATATTTATTATTATTTATTATATATTCAATTTGATTTTGCATATGTCAATGGGTTCTACTAAAACAATCTTTGTGCCTGTAAAAAGGAATGAAAAACTTCTTTAATTTGAACCGATGACTATTGTTTTCTTCAAATTCTACCTCCACACCAAACCCTATTCACAGAAACATGCATTACACTCCTCAAGGTTGGACAACACATTTTAGGGAGTTTGATCTCTTGGAGCATTATTTAGTATGTTTAATTTTCCCTTTTGCAGGAATTCTGTACAGAAGGCAAATTTGTGAAAGATCTGAAAGAAGGCAGGCCTGTTAAAAGGGGGACAAATAACGAACATATACAATAGAAAGAAAGGAAGACAGAAAAGGAGGGGATTTGTCAACAGAATAGCTCATGAACAAGGAGCTAATAACCTTTAAAAAAAGGAAAGGCCTAAACCTAACCTATGCTCCTTGTTAGTACATACATAAAGCAAACAAACAGACAAATAAATTACTAGGATATTTTTCCCTCTAGAATGACACTTGCAATTTGTCAAACTTTCATCAGTCCCAGCAGAATTGAAGTTAAGGGAACCTCATGTGAGGAGAAGCCATTGCATGTCTTGAGGATAAAACCCTATCGTGGGTGAGAGGAAACCTGAGGAAGTTTTCTGCTTCTTTCCATTTCTTTTTCATCCTGTGCAGGGACACTGCAGCTGTGGGAACTCTGAGCTTCGCAGTATGTGCCATGAAACAATGAGGAGTGCATGGTCTTCTGTACCTGAAACACACTGCAAAGCTGCAGCAGAGTACAGGGGGAAGCTGGTGATCTTCTCCTTCAACAGTGCTGCTGCACTTTATGGACTTCATGCAATTTCCTGCATCAGTCAGAATTTGACTTTCGGCAGAAGGGCACTGTGCATGCTATTCAAAATTGGCATTTATGAGTTCAGGTGACTTGAATGCCTGTTCAGCTGATTCCTGATTATTTACAGCTTTTCAATGACTGAGTAGCATCATTTACTTCAGATCTGTATGTTATAGATCAGAGCCCTGTGCTAGACATAAGAATCTTTGAGGTAGCAGTAAATGAACTGCAATAGGGTCCAAATAAACATCTGAAAATCTGGAAACATTTCCCAAAGGTATATATCAAAATAGAAGTCTGAAATCTAAGGAAATATTTGCCTTCCAGATTTTCTGTCTTTATATCTCAAATATAGAGCTAGCCAATTCCTTTGTGATATTCCATTGCTGTCATTATTAATATAGATGAAGATTTTTTAAACTCTCTCCATTCTTACAAGATATGAAAGGTTCCCTTTTACTTTCCTTCTCCTAAAAAGTATAAAAAGGTTAAAGTTAAACAGTATATTTAAAATCTGAAAAGTAGTCAGTTAAAAAGTATATTAAAGTATATAAAAATATTTAAAATATGAAAAGCTTAAAGGAAAAAAAAGTTTGAATTATTGTGCCTGAAAAACAGGAAAATGAAAACAACTCTTTAGAAATTAACTTTACACCCTGGTTTCTGTTTAAAAACATTTCAATCTTTGTTAATGACTTCTGATATTCCTCTAATATCCTTCAAATAACTTGCTTTTGAATTTTTTTAGTGAGACATCTCATTTAGGCATCTGTCCTTTTGACTATAAAGTCAAGAGGTTAAGGGTACTTTTGTGCCTGTATGATACATTGTCCAAGTTAAATAAACATAGAAAAAGTAGACAAATCTGAAAAAGGCACAGATTGTGGCTCAGACAGTTTTATTTTATACAATTCAGTTTATCCATCTATAAATGTAGACAGAATGGATTTATTCTCGTTCTCTGTATAATGATTTACAAAACAAGCATAAGTTTGAAAACACATTGCAGCTTGAAGCACCTCCAGGGGTCTTAAATACCTTTTAAATTTCATAATTATTTTTATTTATTTATTTATTTAAATAAAGAAAATTACACAGCTGGTACCAGGAATTTATCTTGTTAGGTCTTGTGTCTGATAAATATTTAGACATTACTGCAGTCATAGTGTTTTGTGATATCACCTTACTCAGAGAAGTCTCTGATTCATTTTCCATCTTTCTTGGCACTGCTAACGTTGACACAAGAGAGGGCAGGAGCTGAGGAACCAGAGCTCTGGGAATGCAATTAGTCAGGAGAACCTCTACCGTGTTACAAAAGACTATGACTTTGATCAGTTGTAAACTTGACAGAAAATTTAGCTTCAGCTTTCTTCAAGACATATAAAGTATAGATTGTATATATACTGATTAAGTTAAAATTGTGGCTCTAATTCTGAGTTAACAGGCTAGGCTACCAAAAAACTGTGTATGAGAACCAAATCAATACCAACTGCTCTTTCAAGGCTGTGGAAACTTTGATGTACTTCCCATCACACCATATTGCAGATACTCATCCCCTGTACATTCTGGTGTCCTGAGCAGTAATTTGAAGGCATAATCATCTGCATCTGATCTTAAAAATGTGATTGGTTGCCATGCAATAAGTAGGCAGCATATATAGAGAGTGAACTTGAGAGATTAGAGTCTGTATGGAGTACATGCAGTGAACTGGGATTTTACTGCCATCTACCCTCTTCTCACCCTGGGCTCCTGTCCTTGCAGCTGAACCATCAAACGAGATGGATGTGTGTCTGTGCTGCTGCCTCTCCAGTGCACAGCTGGGTGCCTGAGTGCACATCCATCCTCATCAGTTGTTGAAGCTAATACAAAATAAGCTCAAGCATGCTTAATTATCAGCAGATGGCAGCTAACTTTTTATGTCTTAAAGCTACTGGTGCAGGTGAATATTTTCCCTGAATGCAAGCAGACTGTATTTCTGAAGTGGATCTTTCCAGAACTCTCTTTCTGAGATCATAGATGAAACATTTAGCTGAATATCAGGTTAGTATTCATGCGGTTATCACTCCATGGCTTCAGTGTACTCAGATACACCCTACTACGTTAGTTATCTTTTAATGTAATAGGTTTGCCCTCAAGATTTTTCCTTATTATTTCAATGCCACTTCAGTAGACTTCTCAGAACAACAGGATAGTTACTGTCACTGTCTTGTTTATGCTG
>NW_008669825.1:236893-239936 GCF_000695815.1 Acanthisitta chloris | reverse complement strand
TTCTGTGCTTTGGCTGATGCCTGCATTTATAGGGACAGAATGACATTTAGCAATATATCTTGCACCCTGGCACATTTAATTAGTATGTCAAACTTGTGCTTGCACTTCTATTTCTATTTCTAAAGCAGAAGCACTTTGCTCATGGTTTGGTGTCAGAATGCATGAAACCTCCTTGGCATAATGTGAATTAGAACCAGCAGCAAAATGAATGAATGATTAGCATTGGGCATGGATCCAGTGTTTGACATTCCACTCATTAGAAAGTCTACTCTAATTAACTTAATTGGAATCTACTGGGTGTGCCATTGATGGATTTGCTTGTCACCACAATTTTGTTTTATGTTCCATCAAACTCATTGGTGAAAACATGATGTATGCTGAGATTACCTTGTAAAGACCCAGTTCTTCAGAGGGATCTGCAAATTACAGCCTCTTGCTCCCACATGGGGACTTAATGAAGTCAATGGGAGGCAGGGTGCATGCTAGTGAACTCCTTTGCATGATAATTATTTTCTCATAGTCCATATGAGTTATACATAACAGACATATAAGTTTGCATTTATCTAGCACCTGGGGATTTCAAATAATCTCCTAAACACTGAGGAATCAATTGAGCCACTTTTCCTAATGCTAATAGCACCTTTTCCTACAAGGGGTCACTGGAAGTACTCAATAAACTCATTGGGGCTACTCAATACATCGTCAGAATCTGTCTGTAACTAAGTGTGCCTCGTAAAAACACAGTTAGAAATAAAATCATATACATTTTCTGACTGGTATACTGTGAATCTGATATTTCTATAACCATACAGTAAATGATTAGCAAAACCAGAATGAGACCAAGAACTCTGTTGAATGAACTGTTGAATGAAAACTGGCACTGCAAGTTGCCACTTGAATCATTAGAACTGCTAACTTACTTGAAGGATTTTATCCTTTTATCTATAATCCTGACACATCCATCTCAGCTGCAGCCAGAGATTTCACAAAGAACTTTTGCTTTTCAAGTTGAAGGTGCACACCTGTGCTGACTTTCCGTCTTCTTTATATACATATACATATTTCATTAGATCAGGGCTCTCATAATGGTGGGAAAATAATCTATTTTTGGTCTAGAAAATAGCATTGATATTAAATGCAAATGAGAGTTTTGATTTCTATTGCACTTTTCTCATCTAAGGCACAGAATCCTGTAAACAGAAGGAAGGGAGACATACTTTAAGCTTGGGAAGCATGAAATGGTTAAATGCATACTAGTGAAAGAAAAATTTACATGATAGAAAAGATATATAGACAAAGGTAAGTCTCTTTTATTAATATAAAATCTGTGGTCATACTTGGAATGCAACACATATCCCCAGAGAAGTTTTAGGAGTACGTGCAGCAAGGAAAGTACCATTGTTACCTCATGAATTATGGGCTTCAATAGATATCATGACAATAAGTATATTTTAGGAAACAGTATTGTTTATACTAGTCTGTTGAAAGATTGAAAGGATTTAATCTTTCATTTACACTGTCTATTTTTTTCTTATAGCTTTTTAAAAACAGAACTGTAAAGTGTTCTGCTTTTTTAATAGAAATTTCATGAGAACAACAATACTACTCTTGTCATCAGTTGTTGTGATTATTAATATGGGACTGTGGAAAATTTCTCCTTACCTAAACTGAGTTCTGTGAAACTAATTTACATTTATTTAAAAATCAAGTGAAGACTTACAGATGTTGTGATGAGTGAGAGTAGTTAGAGTGGTATCTGAAGATATGAATAGAAAGTGAGGTAGGAGTTTCTGCTGACCTTTATGATTTATAAGCCACTGTTTGAGATTTTCTGAATTCAAAATAAGAAGAATTGCAATAATCATTGCAAAATAAAACTGGCCTCTCTTTTTAATCTTGGTCCAAATATCTTTAAAAGAAAATCATGCAAGTATTTATATAGTGCCAGACTCTAGAATCCCTAAAGGATTTCAGCTTAAATGAATGTAGAAATGTCTTCTCAATAAAGTCCTTACTAACCCTTTTCTCACACTGAGCACATCCAAGGCAGTTTGTGGTAGCAAGTGCAGTGTTGGAGAAGGCCCAATTTGATTAGAATGATAAACTAGTTTTGCTGAAAAGTTAAGGCTCTGGTGGACTGTGGTGAGTAGTAAGTAAACAAGAGGAAAGATGCCAAAGCATTTTCCAATTGTCTTTATATTCTGTTAAAAATACCATGAATAGGCAAGAATGCTCAGATTGATGAGGAAGTAAGTCATACTTTCATGACAAGTAAAGTTGGTGGCTTGGTGCCTCAGTAAAAAGGCAGCATATTCTTAATAGCTTTCATTCATCAAACAGAATTCAACCTTTTAATTTTCAGGAAAAGTGAAGTTGGCTGAACTTAAGCTTTCATATGTGTCTTGCATCTTCCAGTGATGATTCCCAACCTTTAGCTTCACTGGGCATCTAATACTGTTTTGCAGGAAATTGATAAACAAGACCAAAAAAAAGGACATTGCTCATACATTGGCCTGGAAATACTAATTCACAAAACTATATTAAATATGAAAGTGATATGTTCTAAGAAATCCTTTTCCAAGTCTATGCTAGAAGACTAACTAGAAAAAGAAATCACAAAAAACTCGATCTTAATAAAAAAAATTGAAAAATGAAGGAGCCAATTAAGATAATTATCCAAGAAAAGTACTTTTATTTTGCAAGTTCCTATCTGCATGTCTCTCTGGAAGCCTGCATCTTCTGAACTTCAATGTGTTTTGCAATCTGTTTGTATGTTGTTTTTTTTTTTTAACTTGGAGCATATTTGTAAAGAGCACAAAGTTGCTTTTACTCTTTAATTTCTTGTCATACACAGCTTGTTCCTGAATAATGTGTGAATTGCAAAAGAAGTTTAGGTCTGGATCAGCTAAAGATCCATTGCAATGGTTTGCTTTTTGACCTTTTGAGGGACTCGGTCCCACATTTTTCAGTTTCTGAAGACTTTCTGCTTAGGAGGATTTTTCTAGCAGGATCTGGTTCACATTCTCTCTGCCATCAAGAAGGG
>NW_008669825.1:167531-236862 GCF_000695815.1 Acanthisitta chloris | reverse complement strand
TCACCCACCCTGGGGAGACAGTTCCATCTCTTTTTCAGGGAAGACATGTCAATTTTTCAATATCAGAAGGGATTTGCTCTGGAATTTTACTTTGGCTACTATCAATATGGATATTTTGAGCATACTTACAGATCTACCAAGGTACTAGCATTCAAAGGTAGTACAATGCAGAAGAGCAGAGTGTTGCATTTTAAAAAATTATTCTATGGACAATTTAAACTCAGAAATTGATCTGAATCTTGCTAGAAGTGCATTAGAAGCAGTGTCTGAGATTTGTATACTGAGACAGTGGATACCTTAGGTTTTTCTCAGCTAATGTCACTGTTAGGGAGACCACTGAAATGGACTACAATTTCAGGACAGCACAAATCTAGACAATGACATTCATCACTCCAGCAGCAAGGCTGGTAGGGCTTATCTGTGCTTTGGCCAAAAGAAATTTAGACCATTTGTTAAGTGTTAGGTTTTCCACATAATATCAACAGTGCTGGGAATCTCAGTGGCTTAAAATGGTCAAAAGCAACCAATCATGCTGATCAGAGAGTGACTAGAAACAGCATGAGAGGTTTGGAGTACAATAAGGGTCTGTGCTCTTTATTGATAGTGCTTCCTAGATTACTTTTTCCTATTTGCACTAAGAAACACAAAGAAAAATGACAGAACCTCATCTGGCAATTTATATAAGGTATAAATATATACGAGTTATATAAATCTTAGTCTGGCAGTTCATGCAATATATATAAAAAAGATTTCTTTTAGTCAGTTAGTCTTAGGAAAGACGTCATGTTCCCTTAAAGTCCCATATGGATATTTGTCATTCCTACATCATGTTTCATACATAGTGATTCAAGATCACCTGTAAATAAAATTTCGTTGAAAATTAACCTTCTATTAACTTCTTAAAATCTAGTGATTAAACTACAATCAATAATTTGTGATCATAATTCATTGAGCTCATACTTGTAGTCCTATTGTTGAGTCTAATCTTGCTTGCTAGCAAGACACAGTGGGAAAAATTTATCTTGACATTTTATATATGTATAAAACCCAAGAAATCTGTGTAATTTTTTTTCACATTTCACAACCCTTTTTCTCCTCTTCCTGACAACCCCCCAAAAAAATAAACCAAAAGGCTTACTCACAGATTCATAGATAACAGTTACCAAGATCACATGACTTAGAATTCAGAAGTTGGCCTTGAGCAGGGACAGGGGTTTAAATAAGGTGGCCTATTACATCATTAAAAAATGCAGTTTCACAGTGCCAGAACCTCATTCCAATCTCACAAATTCTGGCTTCACAACACTGTAATTCTTGGTTTATACTAGACCCATAAGATATGCTACATTCTGAACCCACATCCATTTTAAACCTATCTTGTAACCAAACTGCCACACAAATGGGACCATTTCTTTCCCCAAATGTCATAAATTCAATTTCTGCTGCTTTAGACAGCTTTTTTTTAAGAACATGACTAGTAAGCATTTTTATATTTTTTCAGTCTTTGCTTAATATATTTTAGGTTAATGTGTTCCAATTTAATTTACTTTTGATAGTAAAATCTGTAATAATACATTTATAATGTGTTAGATTTTACACAGTTAATCACAACTTAATAAACTTTTAACCTCTTTGTTAAAATAGGTACTGTACAGTAGCAATCCTCTTTGTGCCATTGTCTGGGAGCCTACCTGCATGGCTCAATGGGGAATGGAAGGCAACCACTGGGGGAGGTGAACTGCCCTTAATCTGCTACAGGAGAAACAGATGTCTCAGAGTGACCTCACCCAGGTATAATGGTGTGGTTTATCCATTTCCACGTTTGAGAAGAAGGGAGAGCAAAGTATCCTCATCTGGGACAGGCATCTTAAGGAGTGTATGAGTGACACTACATTGATTTGTGGTTCCTAACATGTGCAACCAGTCTGCATTTTCTCAATGTCTCCAGTCAGTATGTGCTATGTGGACCACAAACTGAAAAAGGGTAGACAGTAAGTGAAATTATCCTTGTAGGATTACACCCAAAAATAGTATTAGCAGGTTTTCTTCCAAACTGTAAGTCAATTTCTGCCAGGTTCAAACAGCTGAATAAATAGCTCCTGGCTTGTTGATATAGCAGGAGAAAAAAGCTCTAATTTATCACAGTTTATCACATGCATTTATCCTTACTTCTTTTTTTCTGTTTTTGTTTTCCCCAGGATAAGTATATAAGACTCAGCATGGTGAATTTATGCCTATTTGTATGAAAATTGGATAAAAAACTGGGTCAAAGTACTATTCTTAGCTGCAGATGAAATGCTACTGACTGTCTGAAAATCCGTTCTCATCTATATGTTTTTGTCCATCAGATTTTGAATTTTGTGCCGAGCATTTTCTTAAAGCTCTCTGAACCAAGTACCACTTGTACAGCAGAAGTTGCATTGTGTGCAGCATATAAAGAATTCTTGTGGAAAGGTCTGTTTATCTCATCAAAGTGAAATTATATCTGTGAAGACATAAAGTATAGTGTGTGTATATATGTATATATACAGTATCATGTGGCATGTTATAATGCACTGTACAAATTGCTCAGAATTTTAAAAATAATTTTCAGTATGACATACTGCCAACAAAAACATGGCACTATAGCTTAAGACTTGGTATTATTTTGTTATTTCAGGTTTTTTTTTCCTCTTAATAATGAGAAAAACAATATTGATTTTGGATGTAACCATGAAAGAATGATGATTAAGAATTACAGAAATCTTTTGTCCTGGCAAGGTCCTTATAGCTCTCATGAAATTTTGAACTAGTGTACTTTGTTACCTCACAAATCATTAATATAGCTTGGCAGTAAATTGTGGGTTGGCACACTGCCCAGCATAGCACCGAGATCAAGCCTCTGCTTTCTAGTAAATTAGAATCCAGCTCTTTATATCAGAGGTACACACATTTACGGAGGCATTAGATATGAAATAATCTTTCATTTGCCATTTGCTTTTCTACATGGCTAGCTTTAAACTAGTTCATGTAAAGGAAGTTATTTGTGGAATCAGGGAAAATTACACTAAATAGACCTCTAAGGTGTTTTCAACAGCGAGGAGGATTTGCTGAGATATGTCTGAATGAACACCTGAAAAGGGCATTAACTCTTATGTGGGTAGTTATAACGTGTGTGAATGGATATGTGTAGGCTCACATGACCATGTATGTCATGTGCATGACCACAGAATACATGACAGGACTGAATCTTGTTGAAGAAGTAGGACTAACTGCTGCTCTTGGCATCAAGACATATTAATGAAATTAAACCACTGGAATGAAACAGGGAAAAATCACACCTTTTAAAATTGCTGGAAAGACTTTAATCCATTACTTGCATTCTGGTGATTACCAGCAATTTCTTAATCACAGTTTGTGTAATTACTTGCCATTAGCTTGTATTTAAAAAGAATTAGCTGAGATTGTTTCTAGCAAGTCATCAACGTTACTTAAAAAAAGTCGTTAAACAGGCAGACTTACAAAGTTTGTGATAGATTGCCTTTCGTGACCAGTAGACACAAAGATATTTCATAACAGCCTGTTCACTTCAGGTAGTTATGCAACAAAAAGCAACAATTTCCCAAAATTGTTCTTTTCCTTTGATCTTTGCTGTACTTCAGTGGTCTTTTGGATGTAGCTTTCTCCTCAGCATTGTCACAGTAACATGTATCTCTTAGGGGCATGAACACAGAACATGAAAAGAAAGTGATAACATGGCTCCTGTAAGAAAACCCATTTGCAACTAGCAATAATCTAGGAAAGTCAGTCCTGGAGAACTGGATTCCAAGGGAGTTTCATGGGTTTCCAGGAATCTGTGTACTCTTCCTCTTAAATTAGTTAGGTATGTTCTGCAAGCCTGTCCTTTTTCTTGGGCATAGGCAATTACCGACAACAGTCCTAACCCAAAGAGATAATTCCCTAAGAAACATCTTGGTTTCTCAATGAGAAAGTAACCTCTGATACCTTTGATGCTTAATCCTGTTGGTTGCTTCTACTTCACTCTCACTTTGTGAAAGCTGTATGCTCCTAATGACTGATACTTACCCACAGAACAAATGTTTTAATTAGCAGTGAAAATTTCCTTCCCTGAATAACTTGTATTATACAATATCTGAGGTACCTCTAAATTCCTGGAGCCAGAGAGTGAAGGTCAGGGTAGAGCTACACCAATTGTCACCGTCCCCAGCAGGACAAACTGCCACAGGGTGGCAAACAAGGGGTCAGGGTTTGTCTGCTACATGCTGGCAGACTGAGGCACACTTAATGATGCTTCATTTTCAGAATGGACAAAACTGGCCAGTATTTTGGTGCCAGTATTGCTAAATCTTGATATTAAGTATAATAAACTCACAAGTGGTTAAGTGAATGCAAATAAAGTCAATGGAACTACACCTGCTTATACCACCTTTGAGTTTGGCAGAGTATAATTACTCCAAATATTATTGTAAAATCACTCTTTCATGTGTATGCCCAAAGATGGATGCATACAGATATAGGCTCTTTGGGTGGCTGATAGAAGGGGCCTTCTTTAAGTGCTACAGGCATTTCATATACAAATATTTTCTATGGTTTCCCTCAGACAGAATAATATTGCTTCAGCCAACATAAACATGTGAACTCACCAATAGGTGGAAAATGGGAACTGAGATGTGAAAAAAAACTCTAAAAATTTGAACTCAAAGAATGAAATAGTGAGATTTTTGCCTTAGATAAGACAAATAAACAGTTCTGAAAACAGCCCATTGCACATTAAATCTAGGAAGGCTGAACTTTTTACTGAGTTCTCAAAAGATTTTTGTGCCACTTCATAACTGCTGTGAGGCAAAAATCAGCCAGGGAGACTGCAGCTATGGGGGCACAGCAGAGTTTGGAGTTCAGGTTGCTTCTCAGAGCTTTCCTTCCCCCATACCTCTGAAACCTGGGCTTCTCTCTTTGTAGGCTATTTCTGGGTCTTTAGGATCAGAAAACATACTGGGCATTGGCAGCAGTGTCTGCAGGAGCTGAGATTCACACTTCAGGTGTGAATCTCTTTCTCCACATATATTGCTAGATAAGAATGGAAGCAACAGGAATATTGAATAAGTAGAAATGTCAGTAGTTTGATTATAATGTAGATAACAAGGTCCAGAACTGTGCAGACCAGCATAATGTTTTATTGCTCTGGTTCAGTTTAAATTCAAGACTGCTTATCAGAAACACTAATTGATTTAAAAAAGAAGTGTAGCTGGTGAGATTGAGAGGTTATAAATGGAGTACACTGTATATAAAATGAAGAATATCAAATTACTCAGGCAGAGCCCACCTCTGCATTTCAGTGCTTTCACACATGAAAATCTCAAAGTGTGGTAAAATATCTTTAAAATGCACCACATGAGATAAAATGATGTTTGGACACCTTGTTGGTGGAATCATCTCAAGTGGGGTTTTACATTTCTTTCAATGAATTTGGAATCTGATGGTACACAGCTAATTAAGCTAATAAAAGTATAAGCAAATAAATGAGAGCTCAGAAAAAATGGGTTATCAAGAGGAAGCTTCCAATAAAGATTATTTTATGTATTATATTGCCAAAAGTGAAAAACCCCAAATATTTTAACAAAGAAAGTGTGAAATGTGAAGCTAAGAAAGGAGTAAATGGGGTGCTGCAGACATTTAGAAGAGTTTTGGAAACATTTAGAAAACTGGTGAAGTAAAATATGCATATTTACACAAGGCTAGAATACATTAATTTTCTTGGAGAGCATGACTAGAGATATACTTCTGGTTCTACCAAATGCATAAGCCTATGAATACTAAAAGTACACACATAATGGAAAAAACAGAACGAGGCAATGATTTTTGAGGGATTGCTTACTATTGTCATGGAGTGATGAATGACAGCCCATAATCATAAAAGCTATTTATTCTGTGCTTTATACTAATAGCCAAGATATTAAAAAGCAACAAAAATTTAGCACAAGAAAATGGAGAGTGAATACTCTGAAGGACTGAGTGAAATAAACTTTGCAGAGATAAAAAAAAATTAGCATTTTTAGACAATGTCAGTTCATTTGAAAGAGAGGAGAGGTGTTCAAAAAGGATGTTCAAAGTGCTTAGAGAAAGGGTTTGACAGTTAAGAGTGGAATCGTTCAAGCTAATAAAAATATTAAGAACTAAGACTGCAAAAGAGTTTAGCAAAGTAGAACATGTATCTGCTTCAGTTTGTCATGAATATTAGTATTCAGCTGTGCTGGGCTATATGAGATGGTGATAAATCAAGCAAGATTTGGAATAGTCTCTGAAATCTCTGTGTGGATCTCAGAGAATATAAAGCAGTGCTGGTTTTGCAAGGAGGGACAAATGCTGAGCTGAAGAGTATGCTACAGTACATGAGGGAAATACATATATTGAACACAAACTCTTAGAAACCTAGTTTTACATTTTTTATTTAAAGCAAATGAAATAGTTTTCAGAAAGCTAATCTTATAGGAAGACAAGTGTAAGAAAGTTTCTTCTTAATCATTTGTATATGTGTGAGAGACAGAGAAAATAAGATCTGTAAGACCTAGTTCCACAGAAGTAACTATTATCTGCTGTTAGCCTTTGTCCTGCAGCAGTGTTGCCTTGTCTGACAAAGCCTACACCAACTTGTGATGCTCAGGAAACTTTCCTGGCTTTACCTGACTTCCTTTTAGTACACAGAAGAGACTCTAAAAGAAACTTTCATTCTAGATTTGACAGTTAATGTCACTAATGTTTGGCTTGATTTTGCATCCCCAAGAGCAATATCCTCAGGTATCCAAGTTTGTTTTCTTCCCAAGCACTGTCATCACCTGAAGAATAGCTGTGGTGCCCTGATGCCAGGCTGAGCACTACCTGAGCCCTTCAGGAGACAGGAGAAGCCAAGGGCCCTACTTTCTACATGTGTATCTTTGCTACACTTGTGTCCAGGCAGCAGGATAACTTCTTAATCACACTGCCAAGTTAGACAGTTTGAGAAGCTTTCAAGCTGAAAGTCTCAATACCTATGACATTTAATGCAGATTTTATTCATGGTGTGTTAGGTAGCTTATAAAATATCTGATCGAGAATTAAGCTTCAAGGAAGTGGAATCCACCATACTACTTATAATGCATAAGATGAAGGAGGTATTTGAAGAAGATATTTGAAGAGGGTAGATTACTTCTATTGAGAGAACTATGGGCATTGCCATAAAAAAATCTTAGTTTTATTATTCAATGTAATTGAATAACAAAATGGTTTCTAGTATGCTGTAATATGAGCATTTCTGCATTTTTTAATATTATGGATGAGAAATAAGTATTTTTTTCTGTTTACCTTTATTGTCCAGGCAAAATCTTACTGCCAACCAGTGGGGGAAAATTTGGGATATTCCAGGTTCAAATAGAGTGTCATTGCACTCTGATGCTACTTTGAAATTTATTTTCAAGATGGGACAGATTTGAGGGAAAATATTGGAGAAAAAATATTGGATAGAATTAAGAGACCTGGATATCTTTCGTGATAATTTATCAGCTGTTCCAAATGGAAGTATTTCCTCTAAGTAAGTCTGGGAATGAAATCATCCCAATTACAGGATGTCAGTTAGATGTTAGGGATAAAAGCAATGAGAATGAATGAAAAGAAATGGAATTTATTATATGCCTGTTTTATTTTTTATTTTATTTTTTTTCTTTTTTTAGTTCTGGAAAGACAAATACTATTTTAGATCAAGTGAACAACTTCTCTAATCAGTAGTGTAATTTAGTAAATTTTATCTAACAGTCTATGTCTTATTTAAAAGGTATTTTGTTTTGCATCCCCTATTCAAACAAACAAAAAACCTGAATGCTCTGACAAGCACTGTATTTCCCTGAATAGAGAGCAAAATATGCACATTTATTTCAGTATTGTGGTAGCACTGAGAGGCTTGACTCATGGAACCCACTGTGCCAGAGATGTAAAGTGACACTTACTTGAGATTAAAGAAGAGAAGACTCACGAAAAACAAAAGTGAAGTCTTCAGGAGAAAGCATAATATGTATGTGTTTCTCTAAGATTTTCTAAGAAAGGAAGCTGTCACTAAAAAGTGAAGACTGATAGGCAATATGTATTTTCATAGCTGTGGTCTAACCAGGACCAAATAGAGTTAGAAAAGAATATAGGATTAGTAAAAAAAATATCTCCACCTTACTTTCTAGTACAGAGAGTGTTTTCCTGCACCTAGGTAGGTACTATATCTTTTTGGACCAGTCAAAAGCAACATACTGTATTACCAACAAAGTGACAACATATATTACTAATAGTTTGGTTAAAATAAGGAGTGATCTGAGCCTTTGGCCATCCTTCAAACCAAATTGAACTCAAACCTTTGACATTTCAGTTACATTGTCTCGTGCCTCATCCTACATTTCTCATGGTATAGTGTCATGCTGAAATGCCCAGAGGTCTGATATTCAAAAAGGGCAGCGATAGGCACCTTGCCACTTCCTGCTGGACTATGGATTTGTCAAGAGAAAGAAAGTTAGAGCTGTGGGGAGGGGGCATTTGCTCCTTCAAGGCAAATATTGTTGGTAGGGAGAGGGCAGGCCCTTTCTCCATGATGCATGATAACCTCCAAGGAGAGCATCGATGATGGATGACTGCCAAACTTCCCTGAAAGAATGTTATGCCCTAAAGAAAGATCAAAACCACACTCACCCCAAATTCACAGACAACTCCCTTAGTTTGGATACCACAGACCTAATAAATATTCCAGTAACAAAAATACCAATATATTTTCTATATTCAATGAGATCTAGCTGGAAGAAAATCAACAAAGTACTACACAATCATTTCTCCCTGGATTTGAAATATTCAGTCATTAAATTTCCTTTCCCAAATAAACCCAAGACATTTGTAGTTGGATCTAACAAAACAGAAACTGATCTGTAGCTTGTGGTAATGTGTCTTTTTAAGCTCATAAGTATTGACTGGAAGGATACCAGGTATTCTGTGATTAAAAGTGTATTAATCATTTACTGAAGATTATTGAATGATTCAGGAAGAATTGTTTATATCATTGATGCCAGTATAATTAATTCAAATCTCCTGCTAGGTTTAAGAGGAGAGAATTAGAGATATGAGTGCAAGAACCCTCTTGATCCACAGTTAATATGTCAATAGCTGTTGCATCCTTTAGTTAAATGAGTGGCAGAGAGTATTTCAGTAGTTTCTGGGTTTTCCCAACAATAATGGAGTTTATATAAATTGTTAAAGATGTGACAGATGGGAAATCTGTAATGTTTGTGATACACACAGAGACACACGTTTTTCTGAGTAGAAGGATTCTCCATTCTGACAGTGAAACACAGTGAGCCTTTCTCAGATGCTATTAGAAAATCATTAGGATGCACGTGTGGAAAGGACATGCTTTATCTGTATGAGTAAGACCTGTTAGACACTAACAGAGAGAAGCTGATCTTAGAGCTAAGAGAAAGTCAACATAAACCCAGAGAGGGTCAGCTAGAAACTAAAGGTGATCTGTAAGAAATATCCATACCTACACATCGATTAAGTTCAGATCTGAAATATTGGTGAGTATGTGATAAATTAAGGAGATGGTCACATTCCTAGTATAATGTCAAAATTTTCAGTGATTAAACACTCACTGATTTATTTCTTTCTCTGTGGGGTTTAGACTCATTAGAAGAATAAATTACATTCATTATAAAAAACAATCTATAAATGCAAACATTTTACATAAGTTGATATGCTTTCATGGGGAAAGGTCAACATTCTTACAGAAGGACAAAATTAAAATTAAGTCAAACACATGATTGACTCCTGAAAGTTGTCCTATGTGTCATGTTACTATTACTGCTTCCCTGCATTCTCTTGAGGGTTGTACTTGCATATACTTTTTTAAAAAAATGCAGTTATTAATAACTTTCATTTATTGTCAAAATAGTATTGATTTACTTCTGAAATTTAGTTTATTTCATATTACTGCTAACATCAAACAAGACAACAGGATGCTATTGGCAGTGCTGAAAGCCAAATGTAGGATTATGCCTGTTTATTATCTTGAGCAGCCGTGCAAGCTAAGCTTCAATGAGTCCTACACAGGGAGCAATATTCATATATTAAATCTGACGTGCAATCCAGATACCACAGAAAAAAAATCACTTTATCCTGATTTCCTGAAGAACAGTGGGTTATGTGATCACAATATCTTTTTGTCTTTATTTTTCTGCCTTCCACCCAAAAGCTTTTGACCCATTTGGCCTGCTGAAAAAGGTCTTCACTATCTGGTGACCATAAAAAAGTGAGGTGCAACTTCTGAATGTGCTTTATGACTGTCCCAGCTGGGAGAACTTTGTGGGATCCTTGCTGACATACATAAACTCGTGTTGAAGAGATAGATGATGGCTTCTAACGTTTGTATTTTGCCACTACATTCCAATAGTTACCATTATCACTGGCAGAAACTGTGCTGCAACAGCTAGCATGAAGGAGATTTCTTTCCTCTGGCAGTCTCAGAGGACGAGACAGCATTTGTTCATTATGTGTTGTAAAAGAAAATATAAGCAAATTAATTTTCTCTGTGGAACTATAACCCAAAATATCTACTTAGTAGGAACTCAGGATCAATATTTTGAAACAAAAGCAAATTGATTACCAGTGCTAGTTCAATATTTTAATGATTGTAGTGTAAGAGATAAATAACAGAGTTGTTACAAGTTGTTTATGTGTTCTGATTTCAGTGAAAATACATTCTTCTACCATTCATGCTGATACAAAACCTGTACAATGCACAGGGTCAACTTAAACAAGCTAAAAAATAGGACATGTGACAAGTGCTTTGTCTCTTATGCTAAGCCCTGAATTTGAACTGAAGGCAACAACTCCTGTTACTATGCACCACTGGTATTATTTCTTCTCTGCTAATATTCTTCTGCAGCATTTTACAGTGACAGAAAGGCATCACAGGGGTCAGCGCTGTGGTTATCTTGTGCTCATTCAAATGACTCCTGGGTATATGTATATTAGAACAGAGCTTTCCAAAAAAGTTCTTTTGAAATTCTGTTCTGAAGGATTATAATTTCACTATTTCATTATATTAAACGCAGGAAAATGTCGCATGCATTTTAATGTTATCAATATGTGCAATAAATCTTCTCATATTCTCACTTAATCATTTGTATATTTCAGAGAATTAATTTAACCAAATGTTCATTAGCAGTGATAATTAATTATACCAAAGTTCATGGGACAACATATACATGATGCCAAATGATCACCATGATGTTCTTTTGACAGAGTTGTTACAGCACAAATGTTCATGCATTTTTATGCAGGCATTTCACTAGCACATAACACTGGCTATTGCATTTAAATGTAATCAGCATTTAAAGCTCTATAAATTACAGATGTACCAAATATTGTTGAAATATATTTTACTTTCATTAATTGCATAGTTTTAGATTATAAATGCATATTCAAATATTGTGTACACTATGTCTGTAGTGAAAATTTGATTGTTTTAAATGTTAATTATTTCTTAAAATAGCCTACAAATTGTCCACAGGAATCACGTGTTTGCTAATCTATTGGTAAATTGCAAAATCACTCTTTTTAAGAAAGGCTGCATATTTTATCAGGAGTCGCATGGCCTGAAATTCTTGCTGCCTAGAAAATAGGGATGGCCTTGCATTTAGGGTCTATGGCTTGGAGGAAGCATATGCAGTCACTTTGCCACAGGTTTTCTGTGACTTTGGGTAACTCGTCTCTCCATGGTTCATTATTTTATTTATAAAATAGTGATAAGAGCCTCCCATCTGAAATACTGTTTGTTTAACCCATTTGCATTTCGGGGCAGGAAAGAGGGGAGCATCATTATGTTTTTCTCCAAGGCCTAACAAAGGCAGTATTTGTAGTTGAGGCTTTTAGATATTGCCATGCTATTTAGCAATATAATTACTATTGCTCTGACAAAATCATTCATTTAATTGCCCTTTCTGATTCTTGAAAACACTGCTAGCTCATGAGTATTCCATGCTCTAATCAGGTGGATGGAGACCGAACAGAGTGCCCAAAATAAATCCCTGCTGAAACTGCGTAGAGTTTGTCTGCTTCCCTTTCCCCAGTGCTCGATATGTTTCTATATGTTTCTGGGTGAAAAATCTCACTTGTGCAGTCAAAGCCTTGGTTTTCTTTGAGCTATACAGGAATGCTTCTCGATGTTATATTAAAATTTGTCAATGATGTTGGAGGATAATGACAGTGTGCAACTAATGCAGCTGTCAAAACTATGTATGAATAATTAGTGGCAACTAATAATCTGGGAGACGGCACTATTTTGTTGGACATTTTTCAAAAGCTTATGAAAGATGAATATCCCTGAGACACCATAAAAAGGTTCCGGAAAGACAAGTAGGTCCATCTCAGGTTGTCAACCAAAAATTACCAGAGGAGTGAAAGACTTGGCATGGGCTCATAACCAGAGTGATTTGCCTCAGTTTGGCTGATCTGCTTTGTGTAAGTCAAATCTCTGTGTGGACTTGGAGCTGGGAAACCCCATGTAGCAAATTTGTAGAAGTATTTGTTGAAACCCAGCCAAAGAAACCAAGCATATTTGGCTTAAACCTGTACTGTTCCTTCACAGTATAGTGACAGGTTCATCTGTACTTAAATTCTGGCACTGTTAGAACTGCAAACTTAATATATGAGTTTCCCTTAGCTCACCCCCCAGGAGGCAAAGATACATCATGGCTCTTCAGTGAACATTTTGTTGTATTAGAAAACCTTGCAGTACCCAGACACAACATGGTAAAATTAGAACAGAGAGGGTTCTTTGGCTCTCTGTGTTTTCTTGCTTTTGTTGGTATGAGTCAGAACCATTGAGCACAGTTTTCTTTTTGAGATGTTTTACAATCCTGCAGTGTTGTTTTCATCATGGAGTCACTGCATGGGAGTGCCAGCCAAGAATAGCAATTAGCTACTTAGCCTGTCCAATTCTTACTCCAACTGGAGTGTTAGATCAGCCTTTCAAACAATGGTGACAACATCTTTATTAAAGTTGGGATCTGGTTCAGTAAAAAAAAAGTTACAGACGTCTATGTTGTCATCTTGCTAAGTCTTTTTCTTTTTATTACAGTTCTCTTGTAGAAGTCAACACAATGCAAACCAATAGATTTCAGGTGCAGTCTTGGGAAACCTACCCACTCTTGCTCACAACAGTCGAAACTTATGAGGACAAACTGAAGTTGTTTTGTTGGTTGGGGATTTTTTGTTTGTTTGGTTGGTTTTTTTAAAGCCCGAATGAAAATTCGTGATGAAAGTTTTATTAACATTCCTGTAGGAAAAATCCTACAGTTTCAGAGCTCTCAAAAAAGTGGATAATGGTCACAAATTGGATATTGTTCTTCTCAGGTTATCAGACAGAAACCTATTCTTTCACTTTGGCAAAGGAATTTAACATTGATAATTCTTGCTAATTGCTATCATCTTTCATTAGGATTTTTCTGTCAGCATGTGTTGTGCAGCAACTGTATAAACCAAATGTGTTTCTACTCTGAAAGACCAAATTGATACAAATGCTAACTTTTTTCAAAGGACTTTGTAATTTATTTAGAAGTTTGGGAGGAGAGAGAGGAAAAACGTGACTGGGTAGGAAAATGAAAATATTAGATCTGCAGTCTCCTAAATGACAATACCAGGGAATGTCTGTTTGCATAATGCAGAGTCCAAGACCTTCTCTCTGTGTTGTTGTACAGAATCAGATCCAACTATCTTGGGTGTAGACTGAGTCTAGTTAACTCAGCTTTAAAAAAACCCATATCTATGCAAGGCTAAAAGCAAAGTGTTCTCTTGGTCTCTTGGGTCTTGTCCTGACAGACAAGTAAAAGGTTGTAAATTTTGCAGAGTGAAAACAGAGTTAAATGTAGTTGTATATCACTTTCTTCTGGCTGAAGACAATCCACTCCGCTCCCCCTGAGCAGGAAGCCCTATGTTGCTGAATAACTCTTCTGATGTATTTCAGGAGCCTCTGGTTGCCAGTTACTGGCTGAAGATAATGATCAGTTACATTTTCACCTGTTCCTCTTCCACATCCCTAAAGTTTCTAGTTTGTCCAATTATGAGACTTTGCCCTGTCCCCCATGGGCAGAGGATAAAGAAGCAGCCCTTCCCCTGGGGAATTAACACTTAGGTCACCAGTTTTTCAGGCTGCATCTTGGCTACATGTAGGTTGTTAAAAAGGAGCAATTCCTTCCATCTTTGTTTTGATTATAGAAATCTTATGTTTGATCACCAAGCATCCTAGTGGGAAAATGTTGTCTCATGTAAGAGGGCAGGGAAAGCAAAATAGAGAGAGATAAAGAAGTAAAAAGTACTGTGGAAGAAGGGACTAATCAACCAGTAAACATAACCGTTCTTCAAATTTGTGATACAGTATACAACTTCCCAAAATTTCCTTTTTTTTTTTTTTTTTTTTTTTGTAAGATTCCCTCATGTAGTTTTGAAGGTAAAGGCAATTTCTTTTAATAGGCACCTGTGATTTGTGGAAGGAAACAATAACAAGTATGGGTGAGCAATAATACAAAGTTCAATAATACAAAGTTCATGCTATTATATGGCCAGCCTACTTACAGACTGAGCTGAGAACTTCTGGCACAGACTTCTTTCACTTGAATTGACCATATCATAGTAAAATTTAATATCCTGAGCCATGGTTTCACAGGAGCCTTAATGTCAGCAGACACTGAGGACTATTTGCATTAGCAGCACACAAAAACTTGTAAGTGCTTAGTACCTTTTGGAAACCACCATTAACCCATCATTGGTCTGTTCTAGGAATAATGCCCCACTAGAAACCATGAGTTATATGTTACCATGTTTCTGGAAGTATCTCGTATCTATCTGTGAGCTGGAGCTTTTTGAGCATAATTCCAAAGTATTTGTTTTGTACAGTGACAGAACATGTAAACAGCTCTCTGCTTCTAATAAATGAGTTAAACTCCTAATGAGTATTGCAGTAATGGATCCATAGAGAAGGACATGTCTTATTTATATTGTTACCAAATTAAGAGCGTCATCAAAAAAGCAGTTAAGTAAAGAATGTAAAAACTGCAATGATTATCATCAATCACTTTCATATGATGGCAAATATATAGAGCATAGAGAAACCCCCATATGCCCTAGAGACAAGCCTCACAGAGACAGGTGCTAATAATGAAAGGTATGCCAATATTTTTTTTCAGGGAAAACAAGATAGGAATTTCTGTGAGAAAATAAGTTTTATGGAGGGATTAGAAGGTGATAAAAGGTGGGTGTAGGGAGAACATGAATTGGTTCATTGTAGCCTCAAGAAGGGGCATTAGAGAATGTAATAAAGAATGCTGTAACAAACAGGAATGAAGGAAGAGTAAAAAAAAAATCCAGAAATGAAACTGAAGAGACAGCTTTATTGCATGATTTATAATGAAGTTTTGTGGAACTTCAAACAGGAAATGATCTTGAATTTGATGTTGTTAAAAAAAATAAAAAGGAAATTGAGAAAAAGTTTCAAGGAGTGATTTGATGTGATTGAAGCAGAATAGCTGGAGATAATTTTATCAGTTGTGTTTTATACAGACACTCCCAGGAATGGGGAGATGGGGGAACAAAGGAGGCTGGTGAAGAAGGTTTTATTAAGTTACACCAATTGAGAGAAGACAGGGTGAGACAACCAAACTTAGAGCAGCTGGCATTCTGAGATGAGAATGAGGGTTTCTCATGCTGGACAAGACATAATGCCAAAATTATCCCAATCAAATTTATTGCATCTTCCACGAGTTTTTTCTTTATTCAGTATCTCCTCTGAGGAAAAAGGTTTGTTAAATTCATCCAGCAATATCTGCATAGGTAATGACAATGGTGTGTTTTCTAGAAAGGTTTTTAAGGAATGTGCATAGCATCAGATCATTCCTCCTCTTGATAAGGAAGGATTTAGAGAATAAAACAGAGGCAAATCTCATCTAGCAGGTTCAATCTTCCAGTTTTTGTCATTTTCTGTCTTTGGCTGTTGAGATGGGGGTTTTTTTTGTTGTTTTTGTTTCCTCCTTCCCTTCTCCCCACAGGGAGTAGGAAAGAAAGTAAATGTATACTCACTTGAGTCAGGAACATCAGGTTTTGAGCTGTGTCCTTTCTGACCTTTGCATTCATGTAAACTACTTATTCTAAAAAAGAGGCTGGATATAGTGGTCATGGGTTCAGCGAAGAGAGAGCTTCATACCACATTATTTTATAATGCATATTTTCTTTCATAATCACAGTGAAATATTTGAAATAAAAAGGTTGAGCTAGGTCTTATGAGTCATAACCACAGTGCAGAGCAGCCTACACATGTGCAAGGCTTGTAGTTTTAAAAATTATTACTTCACTTCTAATTTTGAGGTCATATACATGGTTTTTGCTTTTCTTTGTTGAAAATGGGCACTCGTGTAATGCAGAGGCCTATGTCTGGTGCTTGTGAAAAGTGCTAGAATGGCAGTTCTGCAGGGCAAAAGGAGGTCAGTTCTGTGCAGCAAGAACAACAACTTGAGAACCAGCATGAAAGCTTCCTATGACCTGCCAGTATGTTCCAGTTACAGCTAGTCATAGTCTAGTGGCTCCAAGGACAACCTGTAAAGGTCAGAAGGAAATTTTCAGGGGTACCCTGTCCTCTGTCCTGGTGCTGTAAGAGTAGCAGCACCAGGCATTGCTTGCCTCACAGATGCCTGTGCTGCAGCCACAAGCATTACCAGCTTGCTACACTTCTGGCAGAAGCCACAAAGTATCCTTACTTCCAAAATATTTCACAAAATCTGAGAAGGAAATCAGAGCAGGATGAAAACTGCAAGGACATGCATGAAATCAAAACATTTTTGCGACCTTTTTTTTTTTCCCCCTGTAACTTTTTTGTTGTTAGTACCAAACATGGTGACATTATGTTCGCATCAAACATGTGCTGCAAAATTGCACTTGTCAAGCATTTTGTTTGGCAGAAATGCAGAGGAGAAGATGTTGAGCCAAGAAATGTTTCTCCTTTTCTCCCTCATAAAATGCAGAGTTCAAGAACAAGTGGAGTCTATTCACTCTGTTGTATCAGTGTGTGCAGGACTGTCAGTTTTTCTACTACATGCTTCCATGTTCACATGGTTTTAAGTCAGCAGTGGACATTTGATAGGGGCTGATATCAGACATTAAGGAAAGGCACTGAAGATATGATGCAGCATCTGACAGCACATTGCTTTATGGAGCAAGCCAGTGTCTTTCTGATATCTTGACCAGTATCAGACTGCAGTGTTTCCATTCTGTTGGAGCACATGGCCCATCCTAATCCATGGCCAGAACCAAAAAGACAGTATGGCAAGATGGCAGCAAGCTTAGAATCTATGTAACAAATCACTCATTATACCATGGAATATTTCTATATATCAGAGAGAACTCATTTCCACTACTGCTATTTGCAAACGTATGAGCAAAATTGGATGTCTTTATGTGATTTGGATAGATGTTACATCCAGTGGTAGTTTTGCTGTTAAGAAAAAGGCACGTAACATGGACATGTGTTAATCCATGGCTGAAGAGGACAAGGAGAGCAGTGCTAAACTGTCTCACACTCCTGCAGCAGAAAGCACTGTCCCTGCCTCCTGGGGACCCTCAACAGGGCTTGCTGTGACTGCTCAGATGTGTCCAGGCTGGTACAGCCATACAGGAGTTAACATAACCCTAAACTACACCTTGACTGGACAAAGCAGCAAATCCTGACAATGGAAAGTTTCAGAGAAGTCAAAATTTTATTAGTGTTGTGCCTGACAATACTAGCAAACTACAACTCTGAGATAGATGTAGACATGTGTGGGATGAAATTTTCATTGCAATTAGCTACAAGATTTTTCATACAGTTGCATTTCACTTATGATGAATATCTGTGATATATATTACAGCATTATTTTCCATTAGGGACTAACTGTCCTCTCTTTCTGGTTTGTCTTACAGGCTTAACAGTGCTTAAATTTAGCCCCCTGAGTATTCTATTTAAACACATTCATTGTTTTCCAAATATTTTGCAAACCAGATTATAGCACCTGAGTAATAAAATCACAATGACAGTTTTTAGCTGGGTGAGAAGAACTTAAAGCATATTTATCTTGAAATAATGTGAGGAAAGCACACTTTTTTGTTAAAAAGTAATAATTAAACTGACTCTGTTCTATCTGGAAATACAAACTCATTATAAATAAAGATAAACAAGTGCAATATAAACCCCCCAAAATTTATCCTTCTTTAATAGACTTCTAAGTCAGTTTCTCTAGTTGTTGATGAATGCAATAAAATTAAATTAAATTAAAAGAAGTGTCAAGAAGAAAACAAATTTATAATTAACAAAGCCCACCATAAATTTGCAATTACTTGTCCATATGAAGGTCTTGGAGAAAGTTCATTTCAGCAAGGGTAGAATTGACACTATTGGAGCTTTAGCAGGAACAATTATTATAATTGCAAATTACTTAAACTATTAAACTGAGAATAATTCAAAAATATCATTAGTAGTCAAATTACTTAAAAAAACTTGTTTTCTTTCTCTTTTGTTTAATTTAAACTTAATGTCTGCTTATTCTCACATAAGCAGAAAATGCTGATAAATAATTCCAGAGCTTGCCTAAACATCTCCCTTCACAGCTAGCTTCTAATTTGATCTCAGGAGACCCTTCTTGGTAGCTGAATAAAATATTTTCATTTATTCTAGAAGAGCCTACATCACCATACGTTTCTAATCTCATGTTGCTTGGTAATGCTGCTAGATGAGGTCCTCAGCAAATCATTAAACTTGCTCAATAACAACATTACAAAACACAAGAGATTTGCCCTTAGTGAAACAAAGAAGTTTTTCAAACATGAGAGGGGGGAAAACCCCAAAAAACTTAAATAAGCTAACTTGAGTTTCTAGGGCCATTTCAGATATTATTTAACGTTTAAAACTTCCTGGTGGGCACAGCACAAGAATAATGAGACTTCAATGCAGTGTGGAAGTGGTTTGAAAAAGCCATACTTTCAGATTTCAGAAAATACAAGTGATACTGTTTTTCTGATGGGATCAAATGTTTTGTCTTGGTCAGCTCACTGTGCCCATTACATATTCCCCACATTTGAGCAAATTATGGTCTTTTGAAATTTAAGTATTCAACCTCCCAATCTGATATTTCTAACAACTAACTATGTTTCCTGATGATATGATAATGTAAATGACTTTGCTATGGAATTCATGAATCATCAAGATAGGATTTGAAGAGAGGAAATTAAACACTTGATTCAATTAATCTTTCTTATTAAGCTAGAAATTCATGATTTGCACTCCTAATAAATATGATGTGAGGTTTCATATGCATTAATCACATGAGATTAATACCCATTATTATTCTTTATATTAAATAACACTAGATTCAAGTGACCCTGACACCAGCTCCCTGATGAGGGAGGGATGGAGAGTACTGTGGAAGTGGTACACTCTCCCAGAGGAGAAAAGACTCTCATTGCTTGACAAATCATCCATCTTCTTTCTTGGCTTTATTGTATTTCTTCCATATTGATGGAATGGCTTTCTCTCTGGGAAATGTTTGTTGGGTCAAGTGTTGAAAATCAAACCCAAGTTCCCTCATACAACTGTAGGGAATGAAAGTGCAGTGGAGCAAAGAAGTACAGCTAGGAATCTGGATTAATTGAGGGTTGTTAAGCTTCTAACCACCGGAGATCATGGAGAGTTTTAGGTTAAACATGTTTGGTTTTTTTATTATTATTATTTGCACTAGACTTGTTGACATTACTTCATTTAAGGTTTTCATTATTATTTGAAGATAGGCAACACTCAGTCTATTTGTTCTATTTCTTCCCTTAAGAAGACAATTAAATATTATTTTATTTACACATAGAAATATACATTTTATCCATCTATTCATGAATTCACCTGCTCACCTATCCATCCACTCCTCTGTAATTCATACACCACATAAAAATATAAATCGGTCAATTGTTTTCTATGCCTGAATAAGAGAATCAGTAGTATAGAGCTATTGTTATGGATAGAGTGTTACTACATGCAAAGGTACACATTTGAAAACACATTTAAAGATTTGCAAGGGAGTAGGGTAGATAATTACATCTGGACATTTGTCAGTTTCCAGGTTTAGAAAACATCTGGCGTACCTTGGTGTGTGTCACAGACACACGTGGGTCACAGCTAATAGCACCGTCCAGGTGTCAAGGTAAGACCATAGAAATACCCCAGGGAAGTATCTTTCCCTGATAACCATGAAACAGCCCAAGCCCTCATTTGGTTATCTTGTTAGAGCTCCATAGGGCTAACTTTGAGTAAGATTAACAAAGGGCATTCGTTTCAGTTAAATCTTTGAATATAGCTAATTTTACCTTCATTAGGATAAAGCATGTCTGTAAGTTAGCTATCTAAGGCTTAGGAGACTTCAGAATTGGCCTTGAAGTAAAAGTCGGTTGAAAAAGGCAAAATATTTTCTCTATTATTTTTGCCAAGATATTTTAAGAAACAGTTTTGAGTAAAATAAATTCAGTCTAGGCTTACTTGGTATTTTCTGAAAAAAAAAGAAACTGACAACACAATCCTGTACTATTTGCTTTTGGTTGAGTTAAATTATTAGTACAAATAATACTTTTGGAATGCTAGGTATTTTAAAATGTTTTTAAAAATAGACATTTTTAAGGATTTGCTGGCATTGTGAATCTATTGATATTTTAAAAATTCATCATACTATTAACAATCTTATTAAAGTGATTTTTACAGATGGTAGGAGTTTTACTATACTTCATGTCTTGAGAAATGAAAAAAAAATCTTATTAGTAGAATGAAATAGAAAAATTACAATTATTTCAAATTCTTGCAAAAGACTTTTATGCAGTATATTGATGTAATCCATAAGTATAAGCATGTTCAGGAAGAGACACTTCAGTGAACAGAAGAATATCCTCTGTGGTGGTGGACTGTTTTCTTCTATTTTGCATAAACACATTTACCTGGATACTCATTTCTAATTTCTTAGAAATATCTCTGGGTAGAGACAAATCAATGCTTTAGAAGACCCATATAAGCTCTTTTCCACCATGACTATTTCTTTCCTTTTGCTTTTTCCACTTTTCCAAAGGATAGCATAGTTTTCATATATGATGGAACACAGCTATCTTTTGATAACATGTTAGGAAGACATACAGAATCTCTCCAGCTTTATCAGAATAGTTAATCTATTAAAAAAATGCCAGGCAAAGATGTTTGCATAAGATATTGATTCCTGAAATAGAATTTTCCTTTGAAGTGTCTGTATGTGTTTGAACTTTTTATGCCTTTACTTCTGCCTGCAGTCTCTTGCAGGTCAGTATATTTCTTAGAAGCCTTTTCTTTGTCTTATTAGGGAAGGAATGTGGTTGATGCTGGTGTACACAAGCAGTGACTGTGCAAGGAAGTGTAACTTTCTGCTTGTTTCTGCAGTGTCTGAGTTGGTAGTAGTTTCTCTGTGTGACTTAATAATGATGGCTGTCATATGTAAAAATGCCAATCACAGACTATGCTACCATTGTGCAGCTACTACACAGTCATTATAAAAAGTAGCATTTCTCTTCTGCTACAAGTAGATGACAATTAAAACGGAGAAAAAGCAACAAACTTTATATTAATCCCATTTTTGTCTTTTCTATACAATATTTTGTGTATGCCCCTTTTTTTTTCCACAGAGATTTTAAGGATTTGTCATAATGTGACCACTGAAGAAGAAGAATAAGATAAAACTGTGGAGAGAAGGGATATGAAATAATGGGTTCATAGCAGACAATATCACTATATTTAGAATGTCTTGATAATTATTGCAGTTTTGCATTTTGTTTGATATGGTATGTCAAAAGGTCTGAGTGAATTTCATTTCATGTAATGTTTATTGAGCAACTAACATGCCTCTCTCTTTGCAAACTAATTAGTTTTGTTCTTTCTCGTTTGTTTTTTATGTAAAGTGTAATAATCTGAAACTGTTTTACAGCAGTTCTGTCTTTTACAGTGTCATTACTTTGCACTTAAAATAAAACTGGCTAGTTATTCTTTAGTTCGTATGCATGTCTCTCTCACTTTCCATTTTAATTTAAAGAAATTCTGCAAGGTAAAAGTGATGAGGGCGTCATAGATGGAGATTCCCTGTAGTCTAAACTGGCAGGTTTGCTGAGCTCTAAGTACAAGTCACCTTGGAGCAATTTGGAGGGGGTTTTATTTTTATGCTGCCTGTAACATAGCCTGCCAAAGAGTAATTTGAGACAGGAGGGTGGGCTCTTGGCAACTTTTATCTTGGAGGTGACAATGCAGAAGCTGCTAATTAGTGAATGTTGTTTGTATCAACTTGATGTAGAATTCCAGTCTTGCATGTGAGAAGTGCACAAATTTTCTTTGTGCCAAATTGGCCTCCATGTGAGGATTGGGTAGATCCAATTAATGTCAAACAGTCCTGTGTAGTGTGTTTGTATAAACTAGAGTGTGATATGCTTACATGTGGCATCCTTTCCAGATGATGTGCTCCACCATGAGTAGGGATGAGATAATGAACACAGAGCATATTTCTTTCATCTAAACTAAGCAGAAGACTGAACTTCTGAACTAGATCACAAAACTAACACAACCACCTTTTTACATGCCTCTTCATGTGCCATGAAGTCTCAGCCAGCTATGGTAACCCTATCCAGTTTGTGTTGGTCAGTTACCTGGTGGATTTTTAAATACAGCTCACTTAAAAATTTGTCTCATTTCTGGAAATCAGTATTATTTTTGAAAGCATAACAGATAATTTCCAACTCAAAAGCTTTGGCAAACACCCACTTTCTTCATGTTTTCCAGAAAGAAAGTGTAGCACCAATTGTTGTATCACTTATTTATCACAATCCTAATAGAAGAAAAGGGATTTTTGTCTTGTTTTGCTTTGCATTGAAGAAAAAGAGCTGGACAAGAAGGATGTGATGCTAAGATCATCATTCAGTGTGAATCAAGATGAATAATACCAGTGGGATGTATGGGCTCAAATTGTAAAGAAGAGTTGACAGAGCAAGCACAGGGAATTTGAGATGGAATCTGGACAGCAATATAGATTAATGTGAACAAATCCAATCACACACAGAGGCTGAGGTGAAGGTGGTTATTAATTGTTTAAGGAATACTGTGTATACTGAGAGATTGTAAGACAAAGAATAAGTGGCATGTTAGGGCAAGAGGATCCTCTGGTTAGGAATTAGGCTATGGGCTGAATGGTTAAGAGGTACAGAGAAAGAAATGAGAAATTGCTGCTGCACAGTGTCATACCATACATGGGTCTAGATCCAGGGCTTGAGTAAGCATCACAATGCCCTCTTTGCTTGCTGTTTTTCTGTATGATTTGATTTGGACACTTTCCTGTGAAATCTCCCTTTTAATAGTGTGATTCACTCACAGCTGATGAACTCATCTTTTTAACTCCAGCATCTTTCACACGATGTTGATTAGTAAGAGTATTTTATGGGAGTCTTGTGCCATATGCATTGTATTCAGCCTCTCAGTGAACCATTACTCCCCTAAGAAAAAATCCTTACCTTTGGTTTCAGTAAAACCAGGGTAAGGCTTCATGCCTGAATTTGTAGGACCAGATACAGAATAAGGACTAAATGGAACTGGTGCTCCTAAAAGTTGCTTCATTCCGTGATCAGAAAGCAAGTTCTGCTAATGCATTGTGGAAGTGCACTATAGTACAGCTGGGCTTCTAGGGCTTGACAGAAAAAGTTGGAAGTCCATTGATTTTCAAAGCTGGACTGTTACAGTACAGTGAAGCATGTTCAGTACCTGGCCTATGGCCCACGGTCAGGACTCTTTGCAATGGAGCATATTTAAGCGAGAAATGCCTGGTGTGTGTCTGAGTGCCGGAATCAGGAAGTTTCACTTTGTCAGTATGTCTTGCAAGTGAGTGAGTAACACCTAACCCGAAAACAAAGCTATTTCTGAACTGTGGTTGCTTTCTCAAAGTTGTAGTAAGCTGCACAACAGTGACTTATTAATGTAGATTGGGGCAGGCTGGTGTTGCTTCGTGTGTCTTTGTACTATACTTCATTGTGCAGAGGAGACATGCCCTGAATCTGCAAAAGAAACTGATGGGATGAATGGAAGCACTATTTCTCTTGCAGATGAATATATTTCAAATAAATCAGGAAGTATACTAGACATCTGATTTTTGTAACTTCACATGATTTGTGTTTTGTTTTTAGCATTTAGACATATATTCTAAGTTGCCAAATACTCTGTTCAAAGTTATCAGGGAAAAAAGAAAAAAGGAAGCCAGATACACTAAGTCTTTTTCTGTTGATTGTGAGTTATCTATGTTTCAGTAAGCCCTTTGGTAGAGCTAGAGATAATCCATTGCCTCTACACTTTTTTGTACATCTGAAATCCTGAAGTGACTGAATTTTGAAAAATGAACAAGGGTAACCTGTGACTTACATCCTGTATGAACCTAAAAAGCATTACACATGCCAGTATATAAAATGTAGGTACTTACCTCTACTGTTACATTCACTTTCAGTTGCCCTATCTTAAAAATGGATATAGGAAGAGAAGTACCAGAGAAAGAGATAAAAGAAAAGATTTCTTATAAGAAGAGATTAGAACAGTTGTGCCTATTTAGCTGAGAAATGAGATAGATGAGAGGAGACATCTTTGAGAGATATGAAATAATGAAGTATAATAAAATTGTGCTTGTAATACAAATTGACTTCTTGGCCTTTTTCCTTTAATTTTGCTTCTAAAAAGCAACACTCTTAATACTATTAATGCAAAATGATAGCCACTTGCTCTCTCCAGAAGGACCTAGAGTTTAGCAGTGGGTGGATTCATCCATATATATGTATGTAGCAGGACATACATGCAAAATTTCTAATTTGGTGTGAGAATTTACCATTTTATTTATACTTATTAGATAAAGGTCTGTATAAAGTTTAAAGGAATTGTTGTCTCAGTTGTGGAACTGCAACACAAACCCCATAATGTACATGCAGATACTGCTAAATTCAAAGCTTGCAAAATAGTCTGTAATAATTTCATGTTTGCTGAATGTTTCCAAGATTTTATACTTGCTATACACTATTATTGGATGGAGATATTGGTCTAAATCCTACCAGCATAAAAAGTTCAGAAATCTGAGGCAGATTATATTCTACCAGTTTAACATGAAGTGCAGTCACACTTCAGAATTGTTTAAGACTATATACTTATGATACTCATGTGAATAACAACAACAAAACCAAAAGGGAGTTTCTCATACAATGCCAACATCTGGCAATGAATGCTGTAGCTGAAATGGGTGTAAAAGAAGGTAAGTAAATGAAACTCCTTTTTAGAGAGGGCGTAAGGGAGAGTTGTATGCACAGGAGGGATCTGACAGGACCTGCAAAAATGAGACTTCCTGAAAAACTCAATGACATCAGAGAGCAACACAGAGTATCCTGCCCTGAGCCTCACAAAAAGTTCTGCTGCTTCACTTAACTGACCAACAGATGCTGTATTTATTGTTTAGACAGTCAATATTCAATTGGGTATTTTGATAAATCATTCAGTCTTTATTTCATAGCTGATTTAAGCCTATTCTGATGAGAATATAGAGTTAAACAACAATACTTGGTCTTTCTGACCCAGACTGGGGCTGCTAGTTTACCAAAGTCACAAAGAAATGTAGTTAATTAGGACTACTTAGAAAATTGTGAAAAAGCTGGTGGTGAGAGCAGAATGCTTTTCTGACAGATCTATGACACCAGCACAAAATTCTTTTACCAATATTTAGGAATGTATCTGTGAATGCGAACATCTAGATTAGAAATGAATATGAGAGATTACTTGCATGAAATATAATTGAACTATGAGAGTTAATGTTCTTGCTCACTTGGTTCCACAATTTTTGTTTATTTTTTCCCCTTTAGGCATTGGGAATAAACTATTGGTACAGAATGTCTCTCATCACTTGTGTAGATTTGAGAACTCTGAAGAACTCAGTATCTTTGCATGTATGCCAAAGTAATTGTTTAAAAAATATACATTGTGTGCATTTTAGAGCAAAATGCAACATACAGATTAACAATAGTGGCAACAAGAATGAAAAAAATCCTTCAAAGCAGTATCCGTTTTTGTATGAAAAATCATCTGCATATTCCTTTCTCAAAAATGGTCAGAATATTGTCCAGAAAAAAATACATGTTCTGCATTAATATTCTTGAATGTTCAAATCTTTATAATCTTCCTTTACAAATGGAAAATCACCAAACATATTTAACAAGTGTTTCTTGGGAAAACTTATGTAATTTTGGGAAAGCCTTTTCTTTTCTATTTTGCATAGATATAGCCTGGGTAGAATAGCCTCTATGCAGTGAATGAGTTCAAAAGAAATATATTTGGCTGAATTCAGTACCTTAATCTAACTCAAATGAGTTAGAGCAAAATATTACATGTGGTAATCTTACATCATAGATCTTTGTTTGGAGAGCATCCAGACATGTTGCTACTATTATCTTAAGTATGTTCTTCGTAAGTGCTAATATTGATATCTATGCCTCTCAAAAGAGAGATTTATAGATGTGAACAGGTTTTCCCAGTATGTCTCTCATTGAAGGAGACTTAACAACCCTTTTTTACCTGACCTTTTAAAGTAGCATAGTGGGCAATAACCATTAACTGATCAAATATGAGAAATGTCAGGTGTGGAATAAGCACTGACAAGGAAATATTTCATCTCTTTAAGCTCATGAACAATCATTGAAAAACCTTGGCTCCTATTAAGGATACTTTTCTTTTTTTTCCCCAAATATCCAATAATGGTATGATGGGTTGCCTCATGAAACATTACTTTACAAAGCTAAATTTAAAGCTAAAAAGAGATCAAACAGGCTAAAGTATGGTGTGAGTCTGAGAAATTCATCATTGTTGCTTACCCAGATATTCTCATTTTCATCACACAGTGCCAGGTCTCATTTAGTAATACATTTAACAATTCTAACAACCCACTTATCTACTTTTCTTTTACTTGTACTGAATAATCACTCTCAGATCATCATGTGTCACAGTAGATTCTTTTCCCTTCTGTTAATCCAAATAATTCAAGTTAATAGTGAATTTTTTTAAAAAAGGTAAAAGTGCTTTGTACTTAAAGCCTCATACATGTTACAAGTCTTTGATTAGACAGACATGGTATTTCTTCGCAAGAATTTTCTTGTAAAGAGAAACATGATGTGGAGTTGAGATCAGAAATCACTGTGTAGGTGGGGGGAGGGGGGGAGGGAGTTGCCAGTTTCTCTTTCATGGTATTACTTTGTAGTGTTTTATACTGGCACAGCCCACTGATGTCACTGCAGTTACTCTTTATGGCCAACTGCAAAATGATCTGATGATGATAAGTATCAGACTGCTCCTTCCTCAGGGCAGAGCATGCTCTGCACCAAAGCCAGTGCCTATACCCCAAATCTCCACAGTGTTCTGGATGAATTCTTCTGCTCCTAAACACCATCATGCTATAAAATTAGAAACAAACTCTTTGCTAATGTGGAATTCCTGTCCATGTGTAGCTCTTAGGATTTGACCTTATTCTTTAATGTCTGTTTATAATATTTTTAAAAGTTTATATTATGTAGGAAAAGCTAATTAAAAATTAGACCTTCTTCATAGACTCTGACTCCAGCTGTTCTCTTTAACACAGCTGGTAAACTTCCATAAATAGTCCACCAAAGATTAACCCTGACAAACACAGACTCTTGAGGTGGGAGACATCATTTCAGTGTAGAAAGTTCAGTATCAACAATTAACTTTGCTAACAAAAAGAAGGATATGTCAGGATCCGTGAGTGCAGTACTGAGATTTGAGAGACCTGAGTCATTATGGGGTTTTGCTGCTTCTGTACTTTTGGATCAACCTTTGGGCTGCTGTAGGTTCAGTGGTTGTTTCACCATTCAGCATCAGGAGTGTAAAACCAGGTTGTAGAGATCCTGGATTTTCTTGCTGGGGTATTTAAAAAGTAGAAGAATGTGACACAAAAAGAACCTACAGGCAAGGAAACTTTGCAACTGCTTTGCAAAAAATAAAACTGACTGTGAGGAAAGTACCTCAGAAGACTGAACTCCCAGGCTTCTCTGTCATACCAGATGAATGTTGTCCATCAACTTTCTGGCACATCTTTAGTTATCTAAAGTGTAAACTTAGCACAGTTGTTGGTCAGGATCATTCTGCACTTAAAATATGGTAGTGTAGATTCAAATTGATTCTGAATTCTGCACAGAGGAGATGGGCCTTGCCAGAAGCGATATAAACTAAAGGTCTTTGGGGTATCAGTTTAGATTTCAGTTTGGCACCAGAAAGACCAGAGAAGTGGGTAGTAAAAATGAACAGTAACTTGAGGATATTTTAATAACTGCTGCTCTGTTTTCTTTCTTAGTGCACTTTTATTTTATTTGCACTTTTGTAGTTTCATCTTGATGACATGGCTATTATTTTATAGCAGTTTCAAGCAGTTAATTAATGAACTGCACACATGTGACATGACACCACCTTGCCCAATTATCTCTGGCATCTATTTTTATGGTACAAAGCACTGTTGCTTTGTGGATTGCTTTAGATTGTAAATTGGCTCTGGAAGCTGTTATTTTAATAGCAAAACAATACAATAGTAATGCCTGATGTCTGACATGCATCAATGACAAATTGCCATACATGATCTCATGAAATCCACCAAAGGACTTGGAGACGTTTGAAAATGCATCTCTGTTCTTTAGATGTAAAGATCTCTCTTGTTAAATCCACAACACCTTATGAAGTCCTTTAAAAACAGATTGCCATTTTGCTGACAGCCTGTAAATGACTGAATTAAGGAGACAATGCATAATGTCATTTTGGACTGATTTTTCACAGTCTTTTTGCTGGTAGTAGCAGACCAAAAATATTGCGTACAAACCGGAAATTAAACACAAAGTAAAGACAAACATTTTAAGGCCAAGTTATTTCTGGCCATGTATTTTCAACTTTATAAAGGCAAATGCACAGTACCTAGGGGACGCTTGGGCAGAGATCATGTCCTGATGTCCCCCATCCTCAGTCCTCAAAGGTGAACTGGAGGGACCAGGGAAGTGTAGATAAATCCCACTGTCTTCCCTTCTTGATTGCTTAAGAAGTAAGCTATGAATGGAGGATGTGGCACATCCTCTCTGGAAATGAGATATCTCAGTAGTCTTTCGTATGTGTCTTGGTCATCATAGATGACTATACTGCCCTGTCAGACTCATATATTGAACGAAGGCTTGGTCCTTTTGTGGGACCTGAATTTGTTTGGAAATTCACCCTATATATTATGGAAACATTGTTTTCTCCAGAATTCTTCCTTCAGATTTGTCCAACTTACAGCCAACAGTCTTCCTCTAAAATAAAGCTGATCAAAATTTGGTCTGCTTTTGTAAAAGCCTGCTTGAAAAAAATATTCCAAGGGCTTTGAATATCTGGCTGAAGGAAAACACTTTCAACCCATTCCATACTTGTTTGACCATAATGAAGCCTCACTTTCAAATTGTATATGATATCAATTAAACACATCACCTAAATCTTATTTTTTTTCTGCACTACATTACAAATGATTTAGTCAGTTACTGTGAATAAACATTGAAAAGTTCATCCACCTAAGCTTGATGAAAATATTTTCCTCAAATTAAACACATTTTAATTTTGATATAGAAGTGCAAGCTCTGTTTCTGCAACTTTACAAGCTGAGACGTATGCTTTAAAAATTAATTTCAAATATGTGCACAAATTGCCAATTATGTGCAACAATAGAGATACATTATAGCTGAAGGATGAACTCTTCCCTTTGCACATAATGCAGAGAAAATATTCTGTCTCTCACGAATGTCTCTTTCATGCACAAATGTACATATTTACGAGAATGAATTCACATACAAAAGACTTTGAGATTGAAAGAAATGAAAATAATAATGTTTTCAGTTTAGAATGTGATCCTTTAATAGGAATTTCTCATTATAATATGATTCTGTACTTGAATATTTTGATGTAGAATAAAAAGTAATATTATAGATGCAAACATCTATTCAGTAAGACTAGTAATAGGCAGAGAAAAACCTCTGTAGTTTGGGAGCTCTTTGGGTCTCATTTTGGATAAGAAGCCAGACATTCAGATGCATTCTCAAGTTGTCTAATTTTTTTTCAATATCACAGGAGTTTCTGTAATTCATATCCATTAGCTTATACATAGACCTTCTTCCCAGGTCCATGACAGTCCCTCATTGCCTTTTTCCTTTTCACCATACTTTCATGATCTTCTCTTATTGTTTTCTTTCTATTTTAGTATTTTTTTCACAGCTCCTATTACTGTAGTATCTGAGCAGTTCATATTCTCCACTGTACTCATCCTTAAAACACCTAAGTGTAACTGCACGAGAAGCAATGGAAATACAATGATCCCCATTTTATATCTCAACAATTAAAAATAAAGAAATACTCAGACCCATATCTGCAACGGGTTTTAGGTAGCCAATTCCCTTTGAAGTCAGTGAGAGATACCTAAGAGTGACTGCAATGGAGGGAGAGCTGGAACCAGATTTTCAGCTAATGACCTGCTTATTTTGACATCCTTTCTTATATCATTCGTTCTTTAAACCAGGTACTTTCTGCCCCTTTTTTATATTTGCCCATCACTCATAAAAAAAATTCTAGGAAGGTGTTTCCAACCTACTTATCTGTGAATATCTTCTGAACTAGAGCTGGTTCTTTTCAATATTTTCTGTTGCTAGGGCTGCAACAGAATTTGGGATCCATGAAATGATAAACTAAACTAAAAGAATGGCGAAAGTAGCTACAGAAACTCCAGAGTCCTACCAAAGAGATACTGATACTTTCAATTACTCCTTGCAGGGAAGAGATTTTTAAAGTGTCCCTGAACTGGGGAAAAAATGACACTGGAGTGGAAGTCATGTAGATATTTGTGAAACTGAATGGAAGAGAAATCACTACATGGAACTCACAATACTCCATACAGTTCCTCTCTCTAGCAATAATTTAGTTTTGGTAAGTTGCAAAATTAACCCTTTGTGAAGTTTAAGTCAGGCCAAATGAGAAGCAAAACAAACTCTAGAACTATGTATACTTGCTAGGAGAAAAATAAAGTGAGGCATTTGAATAAGAGAATCTTCAAATTATTCCATCTTCCTAAACAATGGGTTACACAGACAAGTTATTTCAGTACATGGCTAATTGCAGTATTCTTCAAAGAATCCTTTAAGAAGAAATAAGTACATGCACGACTGGAAGCATTTAGGAAAAAAACCCCACCAGACTATTTTAGTATTTGTGTTTGTAATGCAGCTGTTTTAAAACAGCAGAAATAATACACTGTACAGATGCAACACATCTGCTTGTGCATCTCTGCTTTTCAGCATGTTAAAGTAATTCAGATGCTCTAAATTATGACCTACTGTTGTGCTTGGGGTCATTTGAACAGGCCTCCTGGTATCTAAAAGTAGGAAGTCTAGTTCAGCCTTAGAAATTTTGGGTTGAGCTCCTTAGACTCACCACAGAGGGTTTATTGTGCTTGTTTGTTTGTTTTTTAAAATTTATTTCTCTCCTTTGAAGAGATTTAGAATACTTTGTTCTTACTTTCTTTACAATAATAGTTATAGCAGATAGTATCACTGCATGCTAATGCCAGAGGTGCTGAGTGGACAATTAAAGAATGGAAAGCAGCAAGGTGAGAAATGTCTAATAAAAAAACCCCTGAAAACTGGTTAGGGCAGTGCTGTGTTCTTTATCTCCCACACACTTTCAGTATCAAAGAAAAACATATAGAGTTTAGATAAGAACTCAGATATTTCCATACTTGAGTCATGTTTGTCCAACTAAGCACCAAATGCAGCAATGATGAAAATTAATCTTCTTATATTTGCTTAAACTACTTTGCAGCCATTCAGACCAAGAAAGCCCACTTCAGAGCTAAGAAAAAATTCCAGATAGGCATGAATTAGATGGGTAGAATTATGAAAGACTCTGAGCAAAGACATGGGATCATTTTATTCCCATTGTTTGTTGCAAGTTGCAAATGAGAAGTGAGTGATGGAGGGCTAGGAAAAATGAAGAGACCAAGTAATACTGAATTAGACAAAGTTGCCAGTTAGTGCACATACTGTCAAAAAGTCTTGCTTTGAACAAAGAAGGAGAAAGTAAGCACAGAGGAGAAAAAAAAAATCAACTCTCTCTAAGTCTTTGGAAAATGTTAGAAGTCATTGATTCAAGATTATTCAAGTTCATAAACAGAAGAGCTTAGATAAGATCAACCGGATAAAAACTGTGATATTTGTCATTTCTAATTCCAGTAATTAAGTGCTGTTCTAATTCTACTTGAGAAGGCCTCAGTGGGATTATAATAATGGCATAATGATAGAAACAAAGGCAAAGAAAGGATCAGAACTACTACAAAAAGAAAAGATATTGAAAAATTCATGACACACAGGCAATGACTGTCCTTAAAAGGTTAACCTTTGCTGACAGTTGCTGTAAAAAAAGGGTGTGCAAAATATCATGTTTCCTTTATATATAAAAAAAGAGGAAAGACAGAAATAGTTGTTATGTATGACAGTGATACTTCCTGCAGTTGCTACTAATGACATACTTCACAATTATTATAATGTTTTTAGATGGTTGATCTCTAAGAAAAAAGTATTTTTGGGGGGTCAAAATGTAGCAGTTTAGTGAGAATAAACCTACCAGCTTTGAAAAGCAGTGTAAGAGAGAGAAAACAGAAAGAGGGGGAAAAAGATAAAAGTGACCTACTTCACAATTAACTCATTATTAGCACAAGCAGCAGAGTCAGTATACTCAGAGTAAGAACAACATTCATGTTCTTATTGTAGGGAGTGTGGTTTAACTCCTCCACATCGCTTCACCCCAGCTGGTCTAGCTTCATCACAGGAAGGAATGGGGAATTTTAGAAATCTCAGAGCCTCTGGCAAGCAGGAAAATCATTTTCCTTTCCAAGCCTGGTGCAGAAAGGAATCAGACTACTGTTCGCCTCCAAGGACCTTCGGAATGGAATTTTCCTTCCTTCAGACCTTGAAAGTCACATTGTGTCCCCCCATCATATTGCTGGAAAACTTTGTTATATGTAAATTTCCGTCATTCATATTCCACTTTTCTTTCTTTCATTCCATCCAAGTTATTTTGTCATCTCTACACTGAACCATTATTCAATGTCCCATAGAGGGTATAACACAGAGTCCTTATTAAGATACACATGTTCATGGAATAACTCAAAGCTCATTAAAAAGATAAACCTATATTAGAGTGTTTGGTGCTATTCTCAGAGCATGCACAAAATATGGAGCAAATATTGTACTTATAATTGCATTTTAATTGAGCTGTATCTGGTATAAAAAGATAGTTGCATATGGACTGTCAACTTGAATAATATTTTAAGGTACATCTTTTAATTTTACTGCTTTTATTGTTCCTATTACAGTTTGAGAAAATTTCCCCACAGCTGTTTTTATTTTGTGAAAATCATTCATCCCATGAGCATGACTGTAGCTATGCGCAGTATACATAAATCCTTATGATCATTAAACACGTGTAGTTAAGGACTGTTGTGTATCCATACATGTTTCATTTCCTTGCTTTGTGTTTAATTTTTTAGTGACTGTCCTTATTGTTTCTCTATCTCAGCTGTAGCACAAAAGAGAGATCTGCAATTAGCAAATAGCTTAATGCCATTCTGTTTGCTGCCCCGTTATTGCTTAAAGCTTTTTGGATGTATTTTGAGAGATTTACCAGTGATTTTTGGCTCAAAACCAAGAAGTGTTGCTTACTCCTCATCACTTTCCCCAGGCAACTGAGCCCTAGTGACAACAGTCCTGTCCCACTACTACAGCTGGTGCATCACTCTCTCACACAAGCTTTCTGACAGGTCTCTGATTCCTAAGTTGCCTTTGCTCCTTGCACACAGTCTTTGGTACTGTCACCTTTTTCTTCCTCTCACAGAATCCCTAATATTTTTCTCTTTCCTCCTGCTTCTCCCCTGACTTACTTCTCCCAGCCCTCCTGGCTTTTGTTCCAGTTCCTCCGCTCACATAAACACCCTGGGCTTCCTTCCTGCACTGCAGCTTTTCCCCAAACAATCCCAGTTATTCATCACTTCTTCCCAGGCTCTCACTTACTTGTCTCCCCTTCCTAGAATTCCTAACTGTTATTTGACAATCCTCAGGCTGAAAATGATTTTGTCATACAAAGGATCACATTTTCTAAGTAACAGCCAAGTGAGAGTAGCTAAAGTTTACTGAGTTTCACATGAAACCCAGGTGAAACAGCAAATTTTTCCTGATTTCAGTGCAGAATTAGAAAGCACTCCTAAAAATTTCCCCTAAATGAGAGTAATGAAAAGAACAAACCTTTCTTCCTGAATTGTGCTTCCTGAATTGATATTGAATGCAGGTAATTTTGTTTTCAGATTTTGAGGTAAATATTTTACAGAGCTCTCCTTGGTTATTTTCATGAACATAGTCATTGCAGCCTGAAGAAGCTGCCTCCATTTGGCTTAGGCTTCACTAATTTAGCAATTAACATTTAACAGCCAGATTGTTTTCCTGAGCCCAAGGGCACTAGTGCAAGAAAATATCTTCTGATCTATAACCTTGTTGCAATCTCAGAGCTCCTAAAACCCAACTTTTTGTTCTAATCATTTTTGCTGATGCAGTAACCAGTCATGACTATACTGCAAGCAGCAAAATGCTACACAGTACTCTCCAGTCAGACAGCATTTATTGTGCTGTAATTTGTTCTAAGACAATAGGGAAGATGCAAATTCTAGAGAGGCATATTAATCTGTAGGTCAAACAATAACAAAATATTGAAAAACTGTCTTAATGATTTTTTACATTGTGGTGGAAAAGCAGGTAATTCCATAGAGGGATACTAGTGATCTCATAAACCAGGAGTATAAAGCTGAGAGGTTTATTAACGCCACCAAGGCACCAAAACAGAATTTGTTTTATATCATGTACAATTGTATAGGTGTTTATTATTTACAACACATTCTTCTTTTTTAAAGGTCTCCATTCTAAGCCTTCTTCTGATGCTTCATATCTTGCTTTTCCCCACTGGTTTTAAACAGCAATTGTATTCCAGATGCAGCTTTAAATGGTGCTGTGTTAGCTCCTACCTTTCACTTTTTATTACAAAATTTAGTCTATTATAATGGCAGTATTTTTTATTGAAAAGTAGAAGTTCAAAACTGCTGACTTCTTAGGAGGTGTGTGGGAAGTGGTTGCTCTGTACATGCCATATGGTGCTCAGCACCTGTAGGATCAAACCCCAGGCACCAGTAAATCCTGATTCCTGGACAGCATGCACTGTGCAGGCAGAGGCAACACACTGCTCCTGCCCAGCCTGGGCAGTGAGCCTCCTCTCTGGCTTGAAGCAATTGATACTGACACTATGAGCTCCAAACCAACTGTCACCGACACCTTTTGCAGTCAAAATTGCATGAGTCCATGCTGTAACATGCTCAGCAGGGTGGTTAGGTTCCCAGGACTTGTGTAAAGAGATCCTAGCACTCCTTAGAGCACAGAGTTTGCATGCCTTTTTATTCTAAAAATCCACCAATGAACTGAAAGTGGTACAGAAGGGCCAGTGCTGAGGTGGCAGGAGCAGTCCTCACTCACAGAAAAGTGGTGGTACATCCATGAGAAACAATCCACTCCAGTTTAATAGCTCAGTACTGGTGTTAGTCCCTCACACACACAGAGCAGCTGCCCAAAGCCTGGGTTGTGAGGAGCATCTCCAGGAGGACCTCTGACACATCCATCTCATTCTGTCCACAGCAGAACTGTTAATGGCAGAGTGGGAGCCAATGAATACCAGCAGCACAGCAGTCCCTGTCTGCAGGGGTTACTGCTATTGGCTTGACCCCATGTCTCCTACACTCTTCTGCAGCTGGTTGGTGCTTATAGTGTCAGTTCTGAGTGACCATTTCATCTGTCATGCCTGCTAAATTAATTATCTATTGCACCATAACCTGCCATTACAGGAAACTAGATAGCATGACCCTGCAAGCATAGTACTGCTGCACTGCTCATGCAATAGCTCCCTCAGTATCCATGCCCAAACCACTGAAGGTCTAGCACCTAACCTGGCCTCTGGCAACTGACTACCAGTGTGCTTTGGATCCTGATTTCATGGTGTGGACAAGCTGAGTAGACTGCAGCCTCCCTGCAGGGCCAAGGACGAGCCATGGAAGCAGAAACCTTGCAGTCACTAGCCCTGCAGGAAGGTTGGGGCTCACAGCCAGGAGACCTGAAACACACATGGGCAGGAAACAGGGCTTTCTTCTGTGCTGGAGGTTGACTGAATAATATTTCAAACTTTTTTATATTCTGCTTATGCAGAAAACAAAGGTACTATTTACTTGTGGTAGTGCTGGTTCTTGATGGGAATGCCCCTCCACAGGGCTGTGAGGTGGTGGCTTCTGCCAGGGCTAGGGGATTGTGGATTGGAGGTGAAAGTGGGAGAATGAGGGGCTCCTAATAGTGATCTCATGAGCTGTTTAGTCATCTTGAGATGTGGAGTTTAATGTTAGCCTTTTGAAATGTACTGTTAAAGGCTTACTGAGAAAACATCAATATTTTCAAAAGTTATTTACAGCAGTAACATATTTTCTCACAATTGTTTTAGTACCAGTACTAAGTGATTATAGTTTTTAGAACTACAATTGTTGGCAAAATATTTTCTCTTCCAGTTGTACCATAAGTACAGAACACTATGATAACAAGATCCTGTTTGGTTTAATATATAACAATTGCTCTATTCCTAGTTTTACTTTCTCCCTGCTTTTCAGCATAATCTGTTGAGGGGATGTTGATTTGTGGTGCAAAACAACTATAACAGAGTTCTATTTATATATAGTAGTAATAATAATAAAAAGCAGTGTCTTAATAGAGCAGTGTGTCTTAATAGAAGCAGAAAGAACTTAAGATCTTTAGTGTGATCTGAAACATCTATACTCAGTACTTCTGTGGTAATTACCAAGGGAAGATTGTGCTGAATATCAGTTATTCTCTTAGTATTCCATTGTCTATAGAATATTTCAACCTTTAAAGAATGAAAAAAGATATACTTTTCTCTTAGGAAAGTTGATGTCTTTTATCTGTCTCAATCTACATCTTAAATTGCACATTCAGTTGACACCTGGTGCATACAAACAAAGCACCATTTCACACCCTCACTGCTTAGCAAAGGCAAATAATCCTTGGAAAAAGTAAGGAAGGATTAGCTAAGGCAGCTAGTAGACCACAGTAGAACTTCCCAAAAGAGACTTCTCTGGCTGACAGCAAATTTTTCTGTATTTCTACTGCCCCTAGATCTGCTGGGAGAAAGCAGTAATAACTGTGCATACCTATAGGGCATGCCTGTACAGTCTTTGAGCTGTATTTCATACTGTTTCCCATCTCTGCAATGCCTCTTCTTCTGCCACCCTTTTCCTACCTTTTCCAGACAGCTCAGTTGTTATGCATCATGCTGCTATGAGCTGGCCCTTTGCAATCCTTGAGTTTGGGCAGGATTTGTCCCAGATTCTGCTAGCATACCAGCAATGTTAATGTTTAGTCTAAAAGTTTTAAATGGTAATGGTTTCCTTTTTTTTTTTTCTTAACACTGTTGTCTGCTTATAAGAAATGCTAGCAAGGGAGAAAAAAAGTATGTGACCTATTAAAATGAAAGATTGCCCATTCTTGTAATTACAAGTAACAGGAAGCCTGGTAGTACCTTGTTTGTTAAATTCCTCTGACCTCTTCCAAAAAAAACTGCACAAAAAGTCACAGTTATTAGTACATCTAGAGCTAAGGTCCTGCTCTATGCACATGTGTTAGTCATTTACCAGGTTTTTTTTTCCCCTCTTCTTGCTAGAACTGCAGTGAATTGATAGCTGGATATTCAAACACTGGTGGACAATCCCCTTTAGGCTGCCTTGGAAGAACTTGCTAATAACTAACTGCCGTTCCTCTCTGGCTCAGGTTCCCAGTTGCTGTAAGCTTATAAGGGGGCCCATTTCCACCCAGTTTGATGAAAAGGAGCTGTGAAGGAGTCCCAAAGATGCAGAGTCCTGGGGCAACAGCAGTTTTAGGTTTGACTGTGGAAAGGGAGAATGAGACTTAAAAATCCCCAGGGTTTTCAGAGTAGGCTCCCTTGTGAAGGTTTAATGTGCAAACACTGGATTGCTGGGGCTTTTTAAGACCACGGGTGGAAGAGGCTAAGCCTTCACACTGCTCCATCCCCAGGCCTTTGTCAGGGTCTGTCAGGTGTGAAGATTTAGCTCCTATTACAGGGAGTAAAGGGAGCTGCAAATAAAATATATGCTGTGGATTAGACAAAAGCCCTGTTCCTTTGCTCTACACACATCCATGCCAAAAGTTAAGTACCTCAGAGGACACCCCTCAGTGCTACTCTGTGGTTATAGGGTTCTTCTTAAGACCAATTTAGGAGTCTTCTCCAGGAATTTACTTTGCTCAGTCTGAAGCACTGAAGCAGTTATCTAATGTGGCCTTTCAAATCTGAAAGACTGATCACATGAAAATGGAAATTACCATCATTTGCCTCCAATTTATAAAAGCAAATGTTGTCATTACTACAGTTATGCATCCAAAATATTAGGTAGTTGCAATCTGGGGTTTTTTTTTCCCTGTACAAAATAAACTGTCAAACTTCTGTTCACATTTAAAGTGCAGCTTTTCACAAAAAGTTTTTATGTTCTGGTTCTGAACTTCTGTTAATAGGGTCTTACATGGTAGGAATGCTTATCTGCAAAAATCACAGGCTAACTTTTGGAAACCTAAGGGAAAAGAATAGCAGGGGGATAAGAAAGGAAACTGACTTTGAACTGAAAATGTAATTTGTTATGGCTATAAAACTAACTGAAATGAGGAAATAGAAATGAGAAACGGAAATCAATGAAGTTACATAACATGTATGCATAGAACCTAAATGAACAAATAAGCTAGTGTTGTATACATCCTTTAGTAATAACATGACTGCTTTCTGATACTTGTAGATAAGCACATTTGAAACTAGCTTAAAAAATATATACATCAAAACTCCTTGGTTCTAAATGAAGCTGAGATTGGAGTCCCTCAAGAGAGTTGTTAGACAGCTTACACAAGTGACCTACATCTGTGTTAGTGAACTTCAATACCATGAAAAGCAACTCATGTATGTACAGGCATGGGGCATCAATGATCTTTATGTATCATGCAACTTTTGATTTCTCATGCTTCCCTTTTAAATAATAACATTATCATATCTGGAAACGTCACCTGTATGTTGTTTTTCTTTCCCCAAGAGAGCTATACTGCCATTTATCCAATAAACGGCACCCATTCAAATGACTGTTCATTGAAAATAAATCCTTGGATAACCTGAATTATCAGACAACTGTGTAAAATTTCATTAATGAGGCAAATATAGTGAGAAGAATCATAGATGGGACAGCTACTAGAGAAGAGAAAAATTGTAGAGGAAGTGCTGGTAAAGTGAGCTCTCTGGATTAAACTGCCTTTTATACACCTACAACCTGCAGGGCTACTGGATCACTGCTAATAGCTAACGGAAAGGTTCTGTATGTGAAAACAGGGCAATAAATAATCTGAAGATGATTGGCTGGCAGTGCTTGCCTCATTGGTTTGAAACACCACTTGAACTGGGAATTGAGGAGGAGACTCAGGCAGGATGTTTGTGCCACCACTTTGGTACGTCTCTTGGAAATTGTCATTCATATCACAAACAATCTTTTCTTTAAGTCAGTCACTGCATCCTCTTGGGGTCTTGTTGCTAATGGAGACAGAAATACTATTCTAGTCTGGATTTAATACATTTCACGCATAGATTCATTGTGCACTACTTTTTTCATCTGAATCAGAATTTCAACATTTTTGTGACTTGACACATCATCACTCATAATGGGGTCTTACTTACAGGGAATAATGAACATATTCTTGTGCCAAATTTGAGGATGTCTTGTTCACAAACATTATTTGTAGTTTTCATACCACAAAATCCAATGACTTTATGCAAGGGGATGATTATGAATAGTCCTGTCATTTCTCTAGCTTCTAACAGTGCTTCTAATAACCTTCAAACCACTTTATTATTCCTGCTCTCTCCATGCCCACTGAAGCCACACTTAAATATGCATCTAAATATTTTAGAATAAAGATGACAGCATTAAGGAAAATATATTTGTGACAGATTTTCAGACTTGGGCCTTCACGTGGACCTAAATAAATGGCCTGACTGCAAGAAGTTATAAGCACTACCTCAAGCTTAATTTCACTTTGTGGTTTCAACAGTAGGTGCTGTGAGTTCTTTCTTCTGACCTCAAGTCTATGTTTATGTATGGGCATTAATGTGCCTGTGGGAATGCACATGCATACATACTAGAAAAAATATCTCTGCCCCATGTATATGCCCACTGAGAAATCTAAATGAAGCTAGTAGTGTTTTTGAATCAAGTCAGGGCCAAACTGCCACCCTAAGTCTCAAATTTCTTGTGGCAAGCTTGTTTAGCATGACAAAAATAAGGCAGCAAATGTAGTTTTGTTTTTTTAATAAAGCAGGACAAGCACAAAATTCCCTACAGATGGAAAAAGGAGCACACAAGGAAATCTGAATATAAAACCTGCAGCATAGATGGACCCAGGGAATTTATTCTCATTGATGAACAGGGACAGACCCTTAGTGGGTGTAAGTGGGAACAGTTGAATTGGCGAATAGCTGAACTGGGGATTAATTAGAACCAAGCAGATTTAGAGTAGTCTGGGAACTACATCTCACTGACCCAGGCTGTGTATATCTGGTCTGTAAGTTTACCAAGCCTGAAAAGCCTTATAGGACATGCAGGTCTGCAACTTTGTCCACATTGGTGAGCACTTATGAGCAGCCCTGTGGTGGCAGCAAGGTACTGTTTATGTAAGATCTCATGGGTGTGAATGAGATTTGCACTTCTAGCCCCAGGAATCTTTGGAAATATGTTTTGTTTTCCAGCAGACTTATGAACATCTGGAAATGCTGGCATTGTACTATCTCAGCATAAATCATAAATGACTGGAGGTGACTTTTTTACTTCTAAAACTGGTCCTTTTAAGCATTATTTCACCCCAACAAAATGAAATGAACTCCTTTCCCTTTACTGTAGGAGGAGAAGGAGCACTTGGTCTCTGGGGAAATCCTTTCCATTTCTTTTCCTAACTTCTGCCCATCAAATGAGAAGTAGATAAAGAGAATTTCTTGGGCCAGTACAAATAAAGGCCAATTTTTGAATCTGTTCTGGTCAGGTAAAATTGCTTCTGCTGCTGCTGTTACCACTTCCATTCTTAATAACCATTCTGTGACCTTCACTCCCATCAATCCATCCCTGAATAGTTATTCTATTTGCAGCTTTTCCTCTAGCTCCTTTGTCCCTTGAAAGACAGCTATGAGGATTTCAAACACTGACACAGTTTCCACTGCCTTGCTGATCTTCCCAGAGGTATCAGGGGCTGCCTAACCCTCCCAAGGCAGCTCACTGGGCTGCTACACTTGGGCCGTGTTCTGTGCCTGGATATTACTGCTAGTGCCACCAAAGACTGCTACTATGCCGGGGAAAATTCTCTTTTGGCAAATTTTTGCATTGTTTATCTTAGCAGACCGTGATAATCTTGCATTACCCTGAGAAAAGAAAGATGTGACAGAGTACCTGAGGAGTCAGTCTCAGATTGGAAATGTAAGTATTTCTGGTTGTATGTTACACTGGTATAAGAAAATGACTCAATCTCTCTCTCACACCCTTTCAAGCACTAGATATTCTGTTCTACAGAGGATCTAACAAAATAATATCACCTTCAACCACTTAAAACCAGAGAAGGATCTGAACCAGATATGTGGATCAGAAGACCTTTGAGCTTTGGAGCAGTTCCAACCCTGGATCCAGCAGCAAGTGCTACAGTCAGCCTTATGTCTCTCTCACTGATGTCAAACATTTTCAGAATCACTCTTCTAAATGTCTTAATCCTTCCATTTTTGCTGATTTGTAAATGATGCCAAACCTGCTTTTGGATAGCAGGCACCTAGTAACTCCCATATTTGCACATCTTAGCAAATGTGGAAAGTTGCCTTCCTGCCTCTCACAGGGGACCTCAGCTTACTTCCACAGAAAACTTAACTCACAAGACAACTAAGAAAATTCCTGCAATATAGTAAGATGGCTAATTAGTATTTGGTTTATAGTTTACATGCTGACAATGATTAAACTAATTACAAGGCATACTGTCCTAAATTACTAGCTTTTTGTGTACTTCTAGTGTAGCTTAGAACCAGACAGGTTCTGGTTCAAACTGAGTGTGTTAAAAAGATTCTTGTTAAAATCACTTGCTGACCTGTCAATGTGTATGCATGCACACATGATGCTCATGGCTGCATGTATATGTGAGAGTTCTAAATTCAGAGATAAACTGATACAAAATTCATTCTTTCAGTCAGAGAGAATGGATAGTGTTGTGCTCTGTTAAACAGTTGCTGTGTTCTTGTTGACACTGCATCAGTTTGAAGCAAAGTGTTTAGTTTTCATTGTCCTCTGCAGTCTCAATCTAGAGACTATGCATACCCAAACAAATTCATTCAGAGAAGTAGGAAACTTTTCTGCCAACCAAGAAATAACATCGCCCATGCTGTCCAGATGTGAAGAAATATAATAACTTTAATTGAAACAAAAACTGTAGCTTATTTAGCGCTTATTTAATTTTTGGGTCACTTCAATGGCTAGACAGGAGAAAACATGTTGCTCTGGCAATGTTCTTTTAGGTGCAGTTTGATGCTAAAGACCATTAGCCAGGAGAAGTCTTTGTATAGTAGAAATACCAGCAAGGGTCTTTTTTCATCTCCCACCTCTTCTGAGCCTGGCAGAAGTCATGGATAAAACTATACAGAGTGGAGTTACACAGAAAATACCAGTCATGAAGTGTAAGAAAGGACTAGAATGTCATTGGAATGTGCTGCCTGGGGAGGTGGTGGATTCAACATCCCTGGAGGTGTTCAAGATGAGACTGGATGTGGCACTTAGTGCCATGGTCTAGTAACCATGGTAGGGTTGGACTTGATGATCTTTGAGGTCTTTTCCAACCTGGTTGATTCTATGCCTCTAGAGCTAAAACTCAAACTACAATGAGTCTCTCTTACTTATTAACTTAGTTTTTGCAGCACAGGTTACTACACTTGTGGGTTTTGTATTTGTTGAATATCTTATTTGCCTTCTGCTTTGTGGTGCATTAGATTTTATGTGTTGTGTGATATTCTGCCTTTAGTTTTTTTTCTGGTGATACAATAGTTACATGCATTGTATTTAGCAATTATTAGGATATATTTAATAGATTCTTGCTATCTCAAGTACATTAGTATGCAAATATTAAAGCTAGCTAAAACAGACAAGTCATTGTTACTCAAAAATGCTAAAAAACTCCATAGAGAACCTTTTCAAAAACTGTCAAACAGGGTAAGTGGCATTCATCCACAACTGTTTTTAGAAGTAAAGAGGACGTCTTCCAGCTTTCAGGTTTATTCCACATTAAAGACAGGAATTATGTCCCAGGGACAGGGATTACTGTCAAACTGAAATCAAGCAACTGGCATGGGGGTATGGCTTAAAAGAGTGTACACATATTTTCTGAGATCTGAACATATTCTCTGTGCTGTGCAAAGAGGAGAAACACCAAATTCTTGTACTAGACTGTTCTCAGGACATAAAGCCACAAGTGTAGGAAGATGAACTGCTGTCTCTGAGAATGAATGTTATGTACTGCTAGGAGATCAGGACTCTGCTCTCTACATTTAATGCAAAATTTCAGACATCTACCACAGTTTTGACTTAGTAAAAAAATTTCTTACAACATTGTAATTCTTACCCTAGTCCCACCAGGACTCAGGCAGTCAAGAAGTAGCCATGGTAACTGACAACACTGAAAATTTTCATTTGGCTTACTTCAAGAAATATGGTGGGTTTTGTTTCATTTAGAACTTTTTGCCTTACCCTTGTCCAGTCCACATCATCTAGAGCAGAGTGTAACTTTAATAAAGCTTTAATTAGTTATCTCTTACCCTCTGTATGCAACATAAGGTCTGGCAATGCTCTAGTAAGTCAGGCCAAATTCTCCTCTACATCAGGTCGATTCTAATAACTGAGCCTGCTAGCATGTGCCAGCCTTCATCACCACAGTGATTCACTGTTCTTCCTCTCACTGTGTGCAGTGCATTCACTCTGATTTCTGTTTGTTAGACAAGTGTAATGTATGGGTATGAAAATAACCCATTTTCAGTCAAACTGCAGATTGTACATTCCCACAGAGTGCTGAGCAGTGTGGGAGCCCAGCATCAACAAATGGTCAGGCATTTACAAGCTGATTCAAATCCTCAAAATCAAATCTTCAAAATTTAACACCCCTAAATGAGGATTTTATGAAGACAATAAAAATATAATTTAATTTGAATATTCATTATTTTTCTATTAGTAAAAGTATAACATCATGTCTTATGGCAAATTTAGAAAATTGAACAAAACCAATATCAGTATGCAAAAATATATTATAGAATAGACTAATTAAATGAGAAACTATAAAGCAAAAAGCTTGGAAGAATGATTATGAATATCAGAATTCTCAGACCACAAATGGATCCAATTCCTTCAGTAAGCTGTGCTTGTTGTTCTGCGTATTTTGTATCCTGCAGAAGGCCACTCCAAATCCATGCCAACACCGTGCAGAGTGTTGAGAAACAATAGCTCCCTGCTTGCTGATTCTGCAAGGGCAGTTGTGTCTTTTGGTTCAATTCTTTCAGCTCATCTGAGGTGGTGTAGCTAAACACAACGAAGGAAAGGGAACCAAGTCAGTAGCTAGGATGAGTTTTACTAGCACTTATTATTTGGTCCCATTAGTGAACAGGTCATGATTACTGGGCAATGTGTCAACTTCTCCCAGTGCTGAGAGGCAATGGGCAGCTCATCAGGCTCTCAAAATTGGCTTGGAGAGAAATGCATACAACCACTCTAGTTTGCAAGGTGATATAAATATCACCTATGATAAAGAGCAATTTCCCTCATTGACAAAGAGAGGGCAAAAATAATTGTTGCATATGAAACATGTCATCTTCTGTCTTAAGTAATGACCTACAACTTAGAGGTGCTCCCAGTTTGCCTTCTCCTAGAAGCTTCCCTTCTCCTAAGCACTTTCCCAAAAGCACTGTCCTGATTCAGACAAAGCAGAGAGCAGCTTATGACAGAGGCACATTAAAGGAGTTTACTGATAGATGCACCAGAAAACTGAGATAAGTAGGATACAACCCATCTAACTGCAGTATCCAGCAGTATCACATCTGCGAGAAGGGGAGTGTAAATGGTGAGAACCTATCTGTCATTGTTTTTCACCATTGACTTGCTAATTGTGTTTTAATGATATTTTCTCAGCAAAATCACCAAAAGTAGATCAGTTTTAGAATGCTAGATTGTGAACATCTGTGTTTTGCCAACAAAATCTGACCATTAGGGAACTAGAGTTTCTTTGTAGTTGCTGAGAAAATAATGCCAGCTCAAGCCAAGAATCAATTAAACAGAAGATACTGTTCCATATCCTTCTTTTATGAAAAGAGAACAGGTGTTTAATAATTTGCACAAATTATACAAAATCTAAAGCATTTACAATTACCAAGCACTTAGCAAAGGAGATGAATGAAGAGGTAAGTCAGCTGATGATGTTTTGTATTCCAACCAGTGGCTCTCGGGCACTTCTGTAGCTACAGGCCTGTGAGGGTTTTTCTTATATGTCCTATTTTCATGGATTCATAAAGGAATACTGAAAAAAATTCTGATTTGCATTTGGTAGGCAAAGATTTTAAACCAAGGCTGGATTTTTTTTAAAAAAATATATTATGGGAAAAGCATCATTTTAATTGTCTCTAAGTTTTGCAAGTATAAAAATGGAATGTACTGGATTCAGACACTATTTGATTCTGCTACAACTCAAACCTGCTTTTTTTTTGAAGAGGTAACTTTACAGGCTGCTAGGCTGATTTGTGGACTAGTCCATTTGAAAAACTTGGAAAAAGAAATGTAGACATGTTTGATTTTTAACTTACTTTCTTATAATGATGTTTGATCTCTAGGTACACTCCATTCCTTCATGGTCTGCCATTGCTTATGTAAGGCAGCTCTCAGTTTCATACATTTTACATGTTTCAGGTAAATAGTTTGAATCTGTTACACAATTTACATTAAATTCATCATTTACCTTTCCACAAATGTTCCATATTCTTAAAGATGTTGACAGGTATGCCAAGGGAATGGTTAAATTTATCAAGAAAAACTCCACAGATTGCACAATATGCATTCTATATTAAAAGTTCGATTCACTCTAAAAGGAAAGTGGTTTGTAGGTGACCAGGAAATGTGTACCCCTTTGTTCTGCATCTTTACTAAGAGCTGTTGAAGTGACAGGCTTTGGAGGTGCAGTTCTTGACCACATGCTAAACTTGTAGTGTTCATAGAAGCCCTGAATTGTGCCATGGAATCCTCCTAGATAATGCCAACTGCTTTCCATGTGTATTGGTTCAGGAAATGGTATGCTTCCTAACACAGCCAGAATGGCCAGATTCACATTACACTGCTGGCTCCATAATTCCCAACAGAGCTGGACATTCCTGTATGTTGCAGTGTGTTACATATGATAGTGCTAAATAAGATAGTAATATGATATGCAGCAATATCTAGCAGATGAAATAATGCTATGGTAAAGAAACATTCATATAGATTGAATACCAAGTTTGGTATGTCATGATACTTCCTTTCCACAGGAGATTCCTCCAACAGGAGGGATATCTAGACCCTGTAATTTACCCTTCAAAGACTACAGAACTTTTTTGGACCAAGGAAAAAAAAAAATCACTGGTCAGTCAGAACTCTCACCAGTTTCAGAGAGATCACGTGGGAGCTTTCCTTTGTGCAGGTGCAACATACTTAGAATACATGTGTATCTGTAATTTTGCACACATGTCACTATGCATGGACTTCACACTACCTATTTGTGCTGCCAAAATTTCCAAGTTAGTAAAAAAATTACATAATGCATTTTGCAAATTTATATTACAAGTTAATGAAGAACTCTTTTATATTTTATGGTAGCAATTTCAGTCTTTCCTATTGGTTCCTAGATCTTAATGGGAAATAAAACCAAGGGCAGATTACAATTACCAAGAATATCACTATAAAATCTCTCAAGAAATGATCAAGCTCTGTTCTTTTCCTTCTGTTCCACTGCTCCCTTTATGCCTTTTGTATAAATGTTCACACAACAATGATGTGGAGATTAAAAGAACCAGCTGCTTACGAACAAACGTTTCTATTTGAAGGTCAGAGAGCAAACCAGGCAAATCTAGAATGAGCATTAATGTTGATTTGACTGTTCACTGGCAATTTGTTAAAAATTGCTGTTATAAAACATGTTTTTTCAGCAGTTCTGTATGAACTGTGCTCAACCTACTCTTTGCAAAGACTCAACATGCCAGATGACTGCCCACTTCAAATCACCCTGGGTAGAATGATTGAAGGGCATTTATGCTGATCTAAACAAACCTATTAGAACTTCCAATAATATTCATTAAGGAGAAATGTTTCTGCAAAACTAAGAAAATTTTCTAGAGTATAATTGAGTGTATGTAGAGCAAGGGGGTTAAGAAATGCAGAGATTTCCTGCAGGTCCTAATGGCATTCTAATGGAGATTTCCTTGATTCCCTGACAGCATATAGCTGACTTAGCAAATCCCTAATTACAGGCCCTGAAGGCAAACTGTACTTTTCAGCTCTCTGTACTGGATATATATGTGCATATATAATTCAGTGATTCCCCCAGGATTTTAAAAAAGGGTAAGAGTAAATGTCATCTGAATACCAAAGGCAATAAAGGAATAGCTAGTTGGGTCCAGTGGCATTCAGTTCTTTCCATGATCGCCACCCTCAATTTTGTATTTTTAAACTGACTGGACATTAATTCCTACTGCATTCTGGAATGTATTGTTGTGAAAATGTTGTATTGTTGCATAGGACTCTGAAGGATACTGGAAAATTATTTTATTACTCAGTTCTAAAACTCCAGAGACAAGGAACACCATTGTTGTCCTTCCCTTATCCACTTTTCTGTGGTTTTCTACCTAGTATTAATTTTCTAAGTTTTGCTGTTCTGTAAGTTGTCTTCTAGTTCCCTTTGAGTTTTCCTCTTTTCTTGTTTGCTTCTGTGTCTCATTACATCCATCTAGTGCCACACACACTCCCTGACAATTTGTCTTTGGTTTCACCAGTAAAATCTTCAGTGTCACCAGTAAAATCTTCATGGATCCCAGTGAAGTATTGCCCCTGCATCTTTAGGATAACAAGGGCAATATTATTTCAATGTTCTGTTGTGCCTGAAGTGATTTTAGTGGGAACTGAATTTTAAGTGAAGATATGTTATGTCCCAAAGAATATCTAGATATTAAAAGTTTTAAGTAAATATTTGCCAAATATTGCAATGCACAAGGAACATAGAAGAATCCAGGGAGTGTTGTCTCTGTGGTGGGGAAGCCATGCACATTTCTGCAGTTTGTCCAAACGTATATTTGTAAAAACCTTTTACAGTAACATGCCGTTGTATATTCCAGATACAGCACTTCCAATCCAGGAAAAAATTAAAATTAATTATAGATATTAATTTTTTTCAGAGGATTATTCTAATTTCCTCTTGCTTGGGAGGCCAGATGCCTTGGTTACGATGAGCCCACCAGGGCAGGGCTCAGAGGGAAATGTAAAAAATGACATGCTAATCCATACCTGTTTGGGCATAAACTTGTAGCAGTTTTAAAGCTTGTTATTTTGGGACATTCCAGACCTGAAAGTGAGTGCTGGAAATTAACTTTTTTCAGTGGTATAAGGTGTCATTTGAAAATCTGTGGTACATGAAACTATGGACTTTGAGGCCATGTGGAAAAATCCCTCTCTGACTAGGATACTCATGGTTAAAAACCACAGGTGCATTCAGGGTGAAGGAGAGAATATTAATATTATTCTTGGATAGTAAAGAAAGACATAGCTTCCGAAAAGCATGATTTTTAGAGAAGTAGCAGCTGTCCAAAAGTATTCCTGAGACCAGGAAATTAGAACAGGTAAGATGAAGATGAGCAGAGACTCGTCTGATAACTGTGGGACACATTCCTAGTGCTAATGGCTTAAAAATGGAAAAGAAAGAGTGAAGGGTAGTTCAATAGTTGGAATTCATCTGTCCAACCTCTGGGCTTTTCACTACGTCTGTAAATACATAAGAATGACTTTTCTGGCCAGTAGGACATCATACTTATCTATTCAGTAGAAAACTTGATGAAAAAGCAGTGCCTGGAGCCTACTTAACATATCAGATAATGTGAGGGATAAAAAAGAAAAGAGGGTACTTTCAAATTACTTTTGTACTCTGCGTATGGAGATGCAATTAAGGTGCTTATAAAGATGGAAAATGCTCTTTGCCAAAGATCAAACAATGACAATATTGGCAGGCAGTCTTTAGCCTACAAACATTCATGTGGTTACCCATGTTATGTATCATGGGTGTTAAGAAGTGTAATGGATTTATTCGGACTCACAAGTTACAGTATTTAGATGTCATTGGTGTGGCTTTTCAATATCTTCCTTGAGGATGGCTACCATAAACAATCATAATACCTCTTGGACAGTTTCACATGCTCATGTACAGTGCACCTATCAGTGCATAACAAGCAACTACAAAAGCAATTCTATAAAAAAATGAATAAGAAATGTCCACAGCTCTGAACTCCTACAAAGCTGCTTCAGCAAGTCTTCTCTATGGTTAATTTTGACTGGTGTGTCTGGATGTTCACACCAGTTCCCCAGGTTTAGATAATTTTAAAGCCTTTTCATGGCAGAAGAAAAGAAATAAGGGATAAAAAGTAAATGTGTCCTCAAAGGGACTATATTTGTGTAAACAGCTAAAGTTATGACATGTTGAGATTTTTGTTAAGTCTTACAGCTGTCTAGGCTTTACGACACCATATTGAGTAGTCAATTCTATTTTATTGTTTCTCTTTATGAAACATGGTTTGCATGATGGGAGTAAAATAGGAATATTAGATCTGATCCAAGATTTCTGATTATGAGAAATCTTTGTGGAGAAAACTTGCTTTCAATGTAACTTTAAAAAACAGACTTATACAAGTCAAAGTCAGTGTTTTTCCTCAGAAATGGTGATGCGTCTTTCCAAAGGCTTATCTTCATTACTATGGAAACCCTCCTTTCTAACAGTGTTTACAGCATGTGAGAAGAGTACAAGTTCATTTTAGTACAGTCACATTCTCTACAAAGTCCATACTGCTTCTGCAAGACAGCCAGGTCAAAACCTATGAGGCTTTGGAAGTTCAAGGTTGCTATTTCTCAGCAGATATATAAGCAAGTGGAGGTGGCATGTGGGAACAAACAAGATTGGTCATCCAATATACTCCTCCACATAGAGTATTAGTAAATAGAGTTGTGTGAATAATTGATTTTTTCACTTTGCAGGCTGAACTGAACATTTAAAACAAAACATTTTTCCACATTCCCTCTTTGAAATGAAAAGCTGAGAAAATGGCTTGAATGTAATATCCTGTTTAATTTGCATTTTTTACTAAAACTTTTATCTTCTCATAAAATACTGTTTTGAAACAAAACGTAAATTTTTGACTAATTACTATTTTTTAGTTGAAACTATTAACTGACTTTGACATAAATTTCTTAAACAGTTTGGGCTTGGATAAATATGCATTATTCAATGAGTAAAACCATTGATCAAATACTCCCTGCTCTAACATAAAATCTGAAGCTTTCTAATTGCCTTTTTTTTCCCTTCAAATACATGGCACTGAAAAAGAGTGTTAATGAAGATGTTCGATAGGGTAGACACATAAACTTCATCACATTAATGTGCTGTATTTTACTTTTACAATTCACTGTTGTTGCTAGGCAGATGCAATTTGCCAATATGAAACAGCTATTACTAACTATTACTTAAGAACCTGTCCTCTCTTTGACCTTATGCACGTATAGTCAGTTCTTCACACCTGTAGGAACACATCTTTCATTATGAAATTTGCTGGTTGAACTCTGCAAAAGGTTAGATTTACATAAAATGACTATCCATTCTTTAAGCAACTCTTACCAGACGAAATTCTCTATGAACTTTATGTAATTGTACATACAATGTTGTATACCTATTTTTTCCCTGAAGAAATGTTTTCTATCAAATTTTATTTCAGCTGGGGAGATGATCAGAGCAAATGGTTGTGACTGCACACTGCAATAGAGATAGAGGATATAGGTATAAAAATATATGCATCAGCTGATGTACAATAATACTCTTGCAAACAATTTTACTTACGGCTGGGTGTCAAAACCACTTTATAATCATTTTATATCTCCTGTCTCGATTCCAGATTGATTGTCAATGTTGCTATTATTCTTGTCATTGTTGCTGTTATTATTATTCTATGGGGCCCTAAAGGCAACAGATGAACATTCTGAGTAAGATTCTTTACAAATGGAAGTCTCTGTCTCAAGAGCTCACCATCTGAAGAATCTCTGATTTAGGATAGTATAAGTTTTAAAAAACTAGCTTGGATACAGAATTAAAAATGCCACAGTAGGGGCATAATTATTTTTCTAAGGGATATTGTGTTTCTTTGCCAAGAAATTTACATTTAGTTTTGGCTATTTTTTCCCCCACTCAATTTAGGAACAGTAAATAAAATCCACTACAATCTCATTGCCCAAAAGTACATATTAAATTCTTGCATAACACTGACTCCTTACACTCTGCTAATGAATCTCACTGAAATGTTTCAGGACATTTTTTGGTCCAGAAATATTATTTAAAACTAAAAGTGAAATCTAATCAACATTTTAATGTAGATATGCCTTTTCCTGTTCTTTGTTTAGACATACTGCATTATTGCAGCTTTTTAGGATTCTTGAAATATTTGATTTTTTGCAACTTTGATGGAAGTCTGTGAATATTATAGGTTCTCAGTACCTCCAGAGTGTGTTCTTTTAATTGTCTATAGGTATTTTTGCAAGTCTAGAGCTACTGCTTTAAACTTGGTTACTGTAAAAAAAAAAAAAAGAATCATTTTCAAAGGACTTTCCATCCTGGTTAAGTTATTTTTGTAAAATAACAAATCAATCTATGCCTTTGTCCAAATCAGGAGATACGTTCCTTATCACAAATTTTTCCTGGAATTTCACTTGTTTTGCAAGTTTCAACATTTATATAACCTGCAGAGTGAGGTTGTTCTTGAAGGTCCAGCACCATTTGAACCAATTCTGAGAATGGTGGTGCTGCAATCCCTTGTGATGCCCGGACAGCTGATGTCCCTGAGCTGATTTGGTTCTCTTGGGGCAACCCATCCCTCAGCTGCATCCCTGCCCATCAGTGGTATTCAAACCCATGTGCATCCAGTGACAGGCCCTAGGCTGGGATGACACCAATGCAGTCCTTATTCCTTCAAAGTTTTACAAGACTTTAAAAACCAGACTTACTTCAAGTACAAATAAAACAAAGCCTATCTAGAATGGAAATCCCATATCTGTATATCTTAATATAAAATGGTTGAAAAAGTGAAGGTGAAAATTTAGCAGAGAACAAAGAATTTGGTTTTAGCCTTTACGGAAGAGACCACACACAGATTAATAATAGACTATAAGTGTGCATTTTATGCTAAAACAAAGCAGTTTAGACAACCTTAACTTTAGAGAATAAGCCATGGTAAGTTCAGAAAAGAAATTCCATCATGTCAGTGTGTTTACAAGTGGTCTTGTGCTAACAGTAGGATCTGGTTTGCTAACTTGCTGATTGGTCCTTTTTGGATAGAAATTTTTGACACTATTTCAAATGTGGAGAAGCTCCGACATTTTAAAGAGAGTTTAAGGAGACCAGATCTGGGAAGTAGTAAGAAGCTTATGTGTTGGGATTCTGGCTGATATGATTTCAGCACTTTGGCTTTCCTCATTAGCAAGTGTTTATTTGATTAAATCATTATGACAAATAAAACTAGTTAAAAATTGATTTAATTTCAACACACTGATTTGAAAGTTTGGACTATATAAAATATGGCAGGAAATATTTATTAAGGGTACTAAAGAGAGTGATTAAAAAAAATCTAATGTGTTTTTTTGCTAAAATGATTTTCAAACAGCCTTATTTAACTGGATCTATGTTGGTTTATGCAAGACAAGATGCTGGATTCCTGTCTTTCATCCATCTTTTTAGAGACCTCTTAAGAAACAAATAAACAATGAAACAATTAGATGTTTTCTCATTATAGCATTGTGCTACTATTATAATAGTTATGGTCGACAAGGCACTGCCATTATTGGTTTCTATTTTCAGCTGCCACTAACTTTCTGAAACAATTATTCTTTCAGCTGAAATTTCTCATGCTTGTTCTTAATCTCAGACATGGATTGTTTTATAAAGCTTATAAAATTACTTTTGACCATTTTTCTGAAATATCTAAGCATGAAAAATTGGTATGTTTCACTAGTTGTTGCATTTGTTCTTTATATCATAAGTTCTTCTGGACAGAGATTTTGTTTTACGTTTAGTATATTTTATTGCAATAGAATCTAGACTGCAGTTATGATACTATATAAATAAAAACTAGCTTAATTTTACACAAACTTCCTTCAATGATTTGGTACGTCAAGCACATTTCTGCGTTAAACTTCAGGGGCTATGGCTTCTGAAAGGTGTTATTTTATTTACAAAATTCTATGTTCTATGCAATTAAGAATAGTGGCCTGAATTCTCAGAGGAAAAGAACTTCATGAAACTCAGTGTGGAATAAGAATCTCTCTACACTTGGGAACTTGTTATATTTATTCTCCCTGGGCTAAGGCTGTTCTCATGCATTCAGCTACCTGCGTTTTCTGGTGGCAACTGTGGATTCATAGTGTGAAAGAACTTCTTTGCAATCAGTGCCGTTGGAGCTTCAGCTATGATGTGGCTTAAAATATGTGTTTCAACTTTCCTGGATTCATACCAGCTGAAAATCTTGTCTTGTGCATGCCCACCAAACTTCACTCAGAAATCTCACACCTTCCCTTCCATTCATTTCTTTCAGAATTGGGCCAGTTTTTGTAGTCAGAAACTTTCCATGCCCCTAAACTTGTCCTCCTGAAGCACTTTGCTTTCTGCAGCCATAGTTTTACCTGTACTATGTTGCTCAATTCCTCTCTGTGATCTCCATCACCATGACTTTTCCATCACTCTCAGCTTTTTCTTCTCTGTCATTGTTTGGTTCCCTAAAATAGGACTTGAGACTTTTCAAGCCACTTCCTTCCCCATCCTAATTTTGTTCCTTCCCTTCTGAACTTCTTTTACTAATAATGTCTTCTTTTACTAATAGTGCTGTTCCTTTTTCTTGCAATTCTTGCAGTTTAGTCCATTTGCTACCACTAGCAAACTGTTACCTTATTTTTTTGATGCCTAGAAACTGTTTTAAGTTTAATGCAAGTATGGTCAGCAGAAACACATTTATTCTTCTGCCAAGGTTATCTGCTTCTCATTCAAGATGAGATCCATATATCTACTAGAAAACTAACATTAGTATTCTAGTAACTGTTTGCTCTTTTCTCCAAAAGGGAAAGTTAAAATCTGCATGTAGAAAGGTAGATTGTATTTTTCCATTGAATACATTTATACACTGTATGCCTTCCTTACTTTTGCTTTACTTTTATTCTCTTTTCCTATGAATCCACAATCACTTGACTATGTATGGTCCCTTACTAAATTTTTTAATCACTAGCAGTTTCACGCACATTAAGAAGAAATATGAGAATCTAAAGGTAAATTCTTACAACTTTTGTGAAGGCAAATAAACCAAGAGGGGTAAGGACTGTGTAGTGCTTAGATTGAGTGGAAATGTTGCAGTGAAAGGTACATGCAGAAAGAAATCTCTTGAAAAGTCTGCTTTGGACAAAAAAGCTTAAATGAGAGCTCTCTCTTTGACATCATTGTCAATCAACCTAGAAAAGGCTCAAATACTAATAAACACTGAGTCCCATACCCATATATCTTTCCAGATTTTCTATTTGAAATATTGAAAGACCAGCTCCTGCAAGTTTAATAACAACTGGAATTGTATGGGTACAGTTTGGGTGGGACACCTCTCTATTTGTAGACAGACACATGAATTACATCTCAGACTGAGGGTGACAATTTGCAGCTCCAGAGGATATTAAGAATAAGTTGGAGCATGGAAGTCATTAAGAACTTGACACGTGGAGCCATTATACTGTGTTTGACTAGAATGCTTTGAATGCAACAGAATTTTAGAAAGAACTCATCACCAGGTGTGGATGTGCATGTGAGTTTCACTGGAAGAGTATTCTTCGTACCATGAGATTACTTGGAATACAATCACTTTAATGTCTATTATACTCACTTTTCATGCAAAACACCTGCTAATGACACAGCAATGGTATCACTCTCAACAATGCTGTTGTATTGAGGGTGAAGAACATGTATATATTTATGAGATATAGACACCTTTTCATGTGATAGTGTTACACCAGGGCTGTATTCATCTTTACTAGCTCTGAAGGCTTATTTAGTAGCAATTTTTCTCCCAGCATTATGACTACTTCATAGGAACCAGAAGCAGATATTTTTAAGGCACAGATTTTTAAAGATGTTTATGCACCTGTGTGGCTACAAGCATCATTAAAAATATTGTGAAATCCCTTTTTTCATAATGAATTAATTTATGAATGCATTTAATTCAATATTGTGATGTTGTCAGGATCAGACTTTTGAGGGCTCACAAATGTGAGGAGGAGTACAGTATAGCTAGGGTGGAATAGCTATTTAGCAAAGGCTGTTCCTCTTTACCTTTTCATGTGGATTTTAGAAGTGCATTACCTTAATCTGAAAAAGACACCTTTGTTTTGGAATAATAAGGTCCAAATAAGGCATTATTGTTATCACACTAAATTTATACTGTGGTAATTTTGTTTTAACTTCCCTCATATCCTTATGTATGTGAGGCCTGTATGAGAACATGACTGTGGGAGCATCACTTGGTTGTTTCATAGATAACTGCAAAACTGTGATTTGGAAAGATGAATTTATATGACAAATATTTGCAAACATGTTTAAAAATACATATAAATAGATGCGAAATAATATGCTTTAAAATTAGCACTTCTAAGATATAAGCAATGATTCACCAATGGTATAAAAATTAAAACTAACACTACTTTTGATAATCAAAGAGAGAAAAATTAAGCCACTTTCTTTTTAAATGCTGTGTGACTAACAAGGGTTGAAAACATCAGTGTTTGTGCAGCAGGATTTCTGAAATAAATTTCCAGCTGGAATCTGAAATTTAGGCTCTTGTTTCTGCATTAAGCCTTTTTCTTTCAGGCCCCCTTACCTAAATTTCTGCCCTTCCTTCCACCACTTATTTGCTATGACCTGGATTTTAATAGTGAGAGAACTATGACTGCACTGTTTTCAGATTACTCGATACTGAGATCATGCCTAGTACCTAATAAATTCTCCCTCTCATTACTAATATTGTGTGGCTAAGTGGTGCCTCAGAACATCTTAGTCAAAATACATAAAGGGTAAAAATGTACAGATCTTTCCAGCAAGGTTCACTACAAGAAAGATCTTTAGCTTCTGAGTCTGTGAGCTGTTTGGCTTTCCTGTTCTTGAAGGACATGCCCAGAAGATCATGCCTAGTACCTAATAAATTCTCCCTCTCATTACTAATATTGTGTGGCTAAGTGGTGCCTCAGAACATCTTAGTCAAAATACATAAAGGGTAAAAATGTACAGATCTTTCCAGCAAGGTTCACTACAAGAAAGATCTTTAGCTTCTGAGTCTGTGAGCTGTTTGGCTTTCCTGTTCTTGAAGGACATGCCCAGAGCAGGGAGTCTCAGGCAGTCAGGAATCAAAGCAATGAGCTCAAGTAGGGCTGAGGGGGTTGATGCTGAAGGGCAAATGAACATGGAGAAACTAAATGACAATGTGATAGAATGGAACATCAGCACTTAAATACTCAGCACCAACACATAGATAGGATTTCCTGTTATTTGGCCTTTCTGAGCAGAGGGACTTTTCCCAAAGACATGTAAATAGTGTTTCAGAGATGTATACAGCATAATTTAAGGTGGGTATGAATTTCAGATATTTGTCAGGCAGCTGTAAAGGCTTGCCTATGCAAAACCTTTCCTGAAATCTTTTGGCAATAGATTCTGCACAGTATGTTGCACATTCATGTGCCTGTGGATCTTCAAATACTAAACAAAAGGTCCCCACTATATATACTGAGGCAGGAATGACACATTGTCTTGCTTGCTAGTGTTATAATTGTTTTCAGATGTTTACACATCATTACATTATGTTCCCATTGTGTTTTCATATTTTGAATGCAAATTTCTATGTTCCACTTTTTTTAGTGAATATGATGTATATTGAACTCCTTGTATAAGCTTTCATGAGGTAGGGACCATTAATACATAGTTTTATAACTCGATCCTGAAAGCACATTAAATATAGCAGAGCAAAAAGCCCTCTTTTCTTCTGTGCACTCTCTTGACTTATTCTACATCACTGCATGTTTGTACTTATATGGGAATAAGTTGAGACTCCTTGTTTCTGTTTAGTCTGGAGTAAACAAATTTCCTGCATTGCATTTTGTAAATACCACCAATGTGTTTACATTATTCGTGGTTAAGCAATTGGATGCATGTGTATCTACATTACATTCTGCATATATTGTAATCATTAGCACAAAATAGTACAGATTACAAATTATTTAGCATTAAAATCTCAAAATTGGAATTTGGAAATAATTATGTTGTGTACAACAAGCAATACAACCATATTGTTTTTCTACTGACTAAATTTTGAAGACAAGTCAGAGTTATCATAATTTGTGATGGGAATATGAATTCAGCAGGTCCATATGCATGCACATGGTTAAGGTGAATAACTATTTTTCATACATGAGTGAAAGGTGACAAGTATTGTTATAACTCCAATATCAATTAGTTTACTCCACAATTATTAATCATGGAGTCATCAAGGTTGGAAGAGACCTTCAAAATCATCTAGTCCAGCATTCAAGATAGCACCACAATTAGTCTTGATAAAATCTCCACACATTTCAGTAATTACAGGACATAGACACACAACTGAATTAATTTACAGTTCACATCAGAAGTTAAAAATAGTACATACATTCAACATTTTAAAGATAATCTTCTTGCTAATAATGGAACAAGTTAGTCTTAAAACATGACATGCAGTGTTTCATCAAAAGTGAGGTAGGTAAAAGAACTACAACTGCATAGAGGAAAATCTGTCATACTCAGTAACCTGAGACCATGTTTTCTAGCTACAAGTGTAGTGGAGAAATTACCCTTCTGCTCCCTGAACTAATCAAGCTGGAGGTGATTCCTTAAAACAGACAGCAGAAGAGAGTGATCCAGTCAGTTTCCTCCCAGTAACCGTGTCCAAAAATTTTGACTGTACAGTCAAAACTTGGCAAGAGGTGTACAGGACCACATACAATGGAAAACCACACAAGAACATCATGACATTTATTGTACTTAAGAGAATACACAACCTCTATCTGAACTTCATTGAAGGAGAACAAATACTCTTTGCAATAATTTGAACCAAGTTTCCCAAACATCAGGGTATAGGAAGATACAATCAAAGCCAACAAACCACCCCATGAAAAAGTGCATTTAATATTTCAGTTCAAGGCCTCTTTGCCATTTCTATTCTGATTTTATGACAGGAAGAGTAAATGCCAGTAACTGTAGGAGTGAACAAAGTCATTTATTGAATGTACATGCACATTCACATGGGAATAGGGTATCTCGTCCAGTGAAGGAAATCAAATACCACTAGGAAGTTTTTACAAAATTAGTTACTGTATCTCTGTCTACTGAACGGTCTGAAAGTTTAAAAAATTATAATTTTTTATAACCTTAAAGTGTCTCAATCTTTTCATGTCAAGTGAACATTATGCATGCATGTAGGTCAAAATACCCTTTATCATCACCAAAACAGTGTTGAGTGTCAGTTGGCTGTTAGCCTATGTACAACATTACCTTCATTTCGCTAGAATATGGTTGAATTCTGCAGTCAGACAGAGGAAGGACAGCTGTGACCTATGAGTCCCAAGTCCTGTTCCTCTGAAACATCCTTCTCTTGGCAGTTCTGTGCCCATCCTGCTAACCTGGCCCACAGCAATCCTGTAGGCATAACTTACAGGATGGGCTCCTACACTTACCTCCTGGCTAAAGCAAGAAAAGGGATTTCTCATAGTTTTCTGCCTTTGATGTGAAAGAAAGATTGTGAGATTCTGTGGTCAATATTTCCATTGCTAGCGGGTCCTTACTCAAATGGCTATAGGCTACTACTTCTGGTCAGTGAATGTAATCATGAGGCTGTATGATGTGCTGTCGACATTCATCTCTGAGAGTAATATGTACTGAAGAGTATCTACATGGCCTATGCAGGTCTTTCATTGAGAGAGACAGAATTCTGCTGCATTAATAATTTTTAACATTTGTTTAAAAAAATTAAAAGCAGAACAAGCTGTCCCCATGATTACATAAATTTCATGTGACAGTGTTACTGAAGTCCTTCAAAACAGTGCTTTCAAATGATCAACCTTGTATCCTGATTGCTCCATGTCTTGAGGAATGCAGTCTAAAGAACTACAAAGATTGCAAAATCTTAGGCAAGCTGACTGCAAAGTTCAGTTCAAGACAAAGTAAAGCACAGCTATTATGATTTCCTAAACTACGAGTTTTGTAATTAAAACAGAAACTGACCTTCAAGTCTGATATTAAAAATCTGCAGTGCTAAGAAATCTAAAATTTAAATTATCTGTATTGACTCACAAGATAGGATGAAAGTGTGTCATTTGTTAATGCTACCTGTATAGACTTGAGCTGATAGTGTCCTACAGCTTTAGGAGTCCTCTCCTCAGTAACTAACCTTCTGTGAATTAAATTACGAAAAAGAAAAATTCACATAGTCTAACACAGTCATGTCCAGTCTAACAAAAACAGCTCCTATATTTAAGGAAAATTGGGTAATAAGACTGGCATAAAGATTAGATAGGACTTCATCTGAAGGACAGCATCTCAGCATCAAAAATAATTTTCAGTGACCAGAGTTGCAGGACCATAGTAGTTCCAAGCTATAAATACAGTGTTATCTCATACAAACAATATATTTTTGCATTATCCTGTACTGAAGTGTCTTTTTGGTCTGTATTCTGTAAGAGTTCCTGTGACATTAATACTTTTCTTGGAACAAAATTTAATAGCTTGCAGATAGCACCAGTATTTAAGTTTTACTATACGTGGTGGATTTTTGCTACACTAGACAAGGCTATGACTTGCTCCTGTTTATCTGATTATGGTTTTTTTTTTATGCTATGTATTCTGAATTCTCTTTGAGGTTTTTGAGCAGGTAAGTTACAGAAATAAAAGTATCAGAAATATTATGAAGGAATATTAAACATCTCTATGATTTACAAGTCTGTATATATTAGGATGTACAGCATTTTGGTGCTATATCAAAAAGATAGTATTACCCTTAGAAGCAATAATTCTTCAAACCACTTATACAAAATTTATCCCTTTTTTTTTGGAAAATGCAAGCATCTCAGGAGGATTAGAAGCAAAATAACTGAGCTGAAATCCTGAACACACTACAGTTCACATTATACTTGATTTCAGCCGAGGGAATGGGAATGTATCACTGGTTTAAAATGTTGCCCCATTGAATAAATGACACTATTCTGAATTAAAAAAATACAAATGAAAATGTTAATGATAATTTAATTGCTAATGAAACCCAATACTCCTACTACCTGATAGATCTGGGGCCATTTGGGTGGTCTTCAGCTTAGCCTTGGTTTTAGAACTCCAATTTATTTTAAAACATTATCATAACAGAGTGGGGTCCTTTGATGACAAAGAATCTAGACTGAATTGTTAGAGATTTATATTACTTTAGATAGTGATTAATGAAAAGTCAGGGTCTGAGTTTATAACTAGGGAAAGTCCTTAATTAAACAACATGTTAGCTGACAAAATCAGAGGAAAGAGACTGTGTGAGAGAATGAAGCCGTGCTATCACTAAGGCTGATTAACACATATCCAGCTGATTGCCAAAATGTTTGTCAGAAGGCTTTAAGGGTATCTCATTTCAGCCAAAGCCTTAAAGGGGCAGATATCCTTACAAGGATGTTGGGAGGAATGTTGGCATTTGACCACAGGAGCACTTTCTATATTATTCAGACATTGGCTGAATATCTAATATGCTTAACATAAGTGAAAATAGTATATATGTATAGCTGTAAATTCGTAGCATTATAAAAATTGATTTTCCATTTTTCTGTCGCTATGTCTAGCTTTGCCTGTGTCACTTTATACAAATCAGGTTTCCCTTAATTTTCAGCAACAACAAAGTCATTAGCAAGGCTTATATAGTTGTTTTCTGTTGCTGTCATTATTGGTGATGAGGTATGAAACATTTCCAATGAACCTAAAATGCCAAGAGCAACAAACAGCTTAGCTGGATTTTTTTTTCCAGCTAGACTACTGTAATTCTCTCTCAACTGCTGGTCTCCCCATGGGCAAATACAACACCTACTAGTTGTGCAAAATTCTGCCTTTTTTTTTTCTCACAGAGAGTCACACTAGAAATTATCACTTGTACATTTAATCTGCTCTGTTTTATTTAAAATCCATAATTTGCAAACAGATTTTTACTGGCATATGCCTGAGGTCTATTCCCAAAAAAAACAGATAGCTGACCCTTCACTGTGAATATTCCATTTTATTCTCAGGTTAGTTGCTCTTACATAGTCATTTTACTGAGCTAGGGATAAAAACTAAGATCCTTATGTCTGAATTAATTGCAAATATTATATTGCTGTTTAACAATGAATTTTTGTTGAGTACTTGTATCATGTAGACACGGCAGAAGCTGCTGGCTGTGTATTATATCTGAAGAAGTTTAAAGGTGTTATCTGGGGAGCTGCCAGCAAGGTCCTTCTGCTGAGTTTAGCTCCAGCTAATGATGCAATGGTGTTTTCAGCTCTCGGAGGTCTGGGGAGAAGAGAGTGTGGCATAGTCTGAATTCTAGACTGATGGCAATTGACCCCTGAGTACCCAGCTGGCTTGAAACCATCTCTGGCATGCCTACATGAATTCTGCCTAGAAAAAGTATGGGGGAGACCCAACCTTACTTTAGTACCAGTCAGGTTGAGTGTATGATTCAAGCGTGACTTTGAGGTGCTGTACTAACGCCGGAAAGAAAGTAGGTTTGGTTGTCTTGCTCACTCCGATGAAAATATTATTGAGGACATCATCCAAGTAAAAACTGGACTAGTGAGTGATTTAAAAACTCATATTTCCTGTACAGATTAAAAACATTAAATGATCAATTGTTTGGATATCTATGACTGTATCCATAGGTCCAAGACATCATCTGTCATGCTCTGACTAGAACACAAATTTTTTTATCTGCTTGTGTAGTTTAAATTTGAAACCTTTTTTCTCTGTTTAATTCAAAGGGTAAAATACTTGCATTACTCCCAGAGGGTAAAAATCTCTGTAAAATTTGCAAACCTAAAGTAAATTTCAAACATATGTTTTCTGAGCTCATTACACTGTTCTCTGGTAACCAATCTCGTAGCACATTTCTTTTTCAAACCAGACAAGTGGGACTCCATTTATAAATATTTTGTTTGAGAGTGTAAATCTCAAAGATTAAAAAAACCAAACCAAACCCACCAAAGGAAGTGTACAGACCAGTATTGTCCCAGGTGAGCTATAAAAACCAGTCCTCCAAATGTCTGACTCTGGAAATATGCATGTTTCTGCAAATCTCCCTTTCCTTCTCCCCTGTTCTTTTCTTGCCCCCTCCTCTCCACTGGCTTATTTAAAATCCACAGCCAGATACTCCATTTATGTAATAAGCTCCATATCCAAAAAGAAAGAATTTGCCCTTTAAGATATATATATAATTGATAAAAAAGTGCTTGAAAAAATTATTTAGAACAAAATTAATATGCTACATGCTTTCTGTTTACTATTGGCATTTTGTGCCCTTTTCATTTTCACTGTATATCCATTTCATCATTTATGACACAAGGAGATTGTTTTTTAACTCAGAAAAAAGCCCCAACCAATGGGAGTGGGCTCATTTTAAAGTAATTGGTTAAAATCTAGTAATGAAAACAGGGAAATGGTTTTGATTTTCATTATGTTTAAGGTCATTCCCAGGTCACATTTGACACAGATTCAATGTTCATATAAATTTAATAAAATCTGTAAAGGAAATTCAAGTAACAGCTGTGAAAAAAATGTGATCAATAGGAGCCAAAATAAGTGTCACTTTGAAATTTGCCAACTGCTGATGGATAGTTAAATGAATAAAACTATAATGTCTCTACCAACTTTTAAGAGCAGAAAGCCCTGGGAAATCAGTCACTTAAGTGACAGAAACTTTGCATGCTAGCAAAGCTGTAATAGTTATTCTGTTCATTTTATATCAGATTTCTTACTTAGGGTTTAAATCATACTGTGAGTTATTTCATCACACTCCTGGTCTTTTGATAACAGTATAGTGATAAAGTTATGTTAAATAGCTCTTTTACCACAGTAACTGTTTCTAAAAAACTACTTCTAATACAATTCTTAACCTATGGACTCAAACGAAGTATTAATCTTCTTGTAACACTATTCAACCTTCATCTTAAAATAAAATCCCCTAAGCATGTTTTCTACATTTCCAGGTGTCTCTGTGCTATGGTGTGGTGGTACCCAGGAACCAGAGGCAGGGTCTCTGCCATAGCTGAATTCCCAGCCTGGATGGCAGTAAGGAGCAGAGAGGCACAAGGTCCACCACCAGGCACAATCATGTCAGCATAAAGGTATTTAATATCAACCTGACTTGTATGAGAAGAGAAATAACTAAATCAGTATAATCGTTCACGCACCATTGTTTTTACATCATGGTTTTTAGTTGTATAAGTCTGCCCTTTAAAAAATATTCTATCAGTATATTTAAAATACCAAGACAAGGTCTCCTCACCAGTTTTAAAGCTCTTCAGCTATGGTTTAGATGTAGTAAAATATTATAAGTCATTCAGAGTCAAGAGAAGCTAGAAGAATTTTCAATGTCTGTAGTGGATTTGGACTGACGAATTAAAGCTCTAGTACTGAAGCCCCTATACAAAATCTTCTGCAAACATATTGCTTAAAACCAGGTTAAATTGGTTGTAGGTGAATGTAAAGGCCAAAGAAAAAAAGTGATGGTGAGTTGTTCAGGTTGTTGCTGCTGCAAAAACTAGCACGTAGTAGTAAAAACTATTTGAATTTCATTTCCTTGTGTTTTATTCCGTATTTCTTTTGCGGTTATCAGCCATTATAAACTGCTAGATACTTCTTGGAAGTATCTTGCTTGTGATTGACACTTGTCAAGATATGAAAAGGCATTCAGCTCCAGATGAAGTATCTTAAATTCCACTAATGTAAGTGTACATGTGTGCGAACTGTAGTGACCCCAGCATGCTTTTCTCAAAGAATCAATAATGTTACCAGAAGTACCCTCAGGGCCCCAACATGTGTTTATAATATGCATACTTCTAACTAAAATCAGTATCTGAATTACGAGAATATGCTGCATTATATCCTCAGATAATGTAAATCAACATAACTCCACTGAAGTCAACCTGGGGAAGCTGATTTGCAGCAGCAGAAGACCCAGCTTGCTGTAGTTATCCTGTTTCTTTCTTCTTATTAACCCATTGTTGAATCATATTTTGTCTTCTTTAGCTTCAGAAATGTTTTTCATAGGCTGAATGGACTTATTCTCATGAAAAGAAAAATCAGAAAGCTTATGGAGTAATTGATTGACTTCTTCACAGGAGGAGTCAGACAGGTTAGTAAGCCCCTGAGAGCAGTAGCAGGCAGTGCAGCCCAGCAGGAGAGGGCTGGAGAACAAAATTCCTGAATGTGTTTCAGGAGGCTACTTTGGACCAGGTCTAGTTTGATCCTATGAACTGAATGAGCATGAGGATCACACTCATGCAGTCTGAGATTATTTCTTCTAGTTGATTTTCCCTTGAAAGAGGTCCAGTTTGTGCATCGTGAGACCACTCAACGAAGTGAACCAAAGCACAGTGGCTGGGGCTGAGGGAGACGTGTGCTTCCTAAGCTCTTGCAAAAATCAAACTAAAATGCATTGTTGACTAGCTCTAAAATTCCAGCCATTGCTTTTTAAAAATTTTATTTTCCTTTATTCTCCCCTTCTCTTTGTTTTATTATCATGATTTAATAAAACATAATTTTACTGCATTTAGAATGGCAGCTGACTCCATCAGGGACTTGACACTGTCCTCTTAGAATTGCAATATTCACCATGAAATCAGTGGAAGCTGATATGACTCTGAAAGGGACCTAGGGCTACACAAAGGGAGAGTTCGCTGCATGAGCTCATATCAGTGTGTTTGTGGCTGGATGGATTCTGTTCTTGCTACCTTATTGAAATACTTGCTGTCTTTGCTGAACTATTTAAAAATGTTTTAACTATCTAACTCAGATATGATGAATTTATGGATGGATGGACTGGAATGTATGAAATCATTCAGTGAAAGTGCACTCAACATGATGGAAAAAGCATTTGATAATTTGACATAATATATAGTCATCTCCTTATAGGCCTCTCTAATTTGTGTTTCAGGTCCTTGTAAAAAAATGTCAGATGCTTAGGTGAAAAAGCTTTCTTTTTCTGCAAAGTAGGAACTCACACAGTATGTTCTTCAAGAGCTAGTAACACTTCTTAGGAGAGGATCTTAGCAGTATAATATATTTGGTATGATTAAACTGTACCTATGGTGATGGCTGGGGACTGAGTACATGTATTCGGAGTACCTTTGAAGATGATGGTCTGGAAAAGAAAGATATATCTTCTTCTAGGCAAACCATCTGGGCATTTACCCAGCTGCTTCAGTGAATTTGAGAGTTCATAAGAGACTTGACACTGCTGTGGCCAGTAAGTAGTACAAGCAGCATTATTTGCAGTATCTTAATTAGTGTGATTACATATAGTTCAGGCTTTCCAAGGTGACCTGTCCCACCTGGATTGTGTCTGTATGGTTTGGAATGGCCAAAATGTGATACGATTTACTCCCTGTCTTACCTCAGCATCTTATCTAAATATTAGCATTGCTGACAGCGTGGAGACAGCCTTGTCTGTGGGCTTGTGAGACCTATCACTATGCCTGACCCTGCAGTTGAAGCTATCATACTCTTCAAAACTGACTGCAGCATACCCATAACCTGTGTCTCTTTGATTGTACATGAGAAAAGACAAAATCAACCATACATTTTGTCTCAGTTTACATGTTCAACCCATTATTATTAAAAGATGCCTCATAACTGGTTTTGCTTTTAAAAACTCAATGTGCTTACCAGCTACTCATTTAATGTTCTGTGAAGGCCAACAAGGTAATACCACTTGTGGCTCCTGTTGTGCTGTACTCCTCTGAAGTTATGCTATTGTAGAACTTCTTAAAAGTCTCAAAAGTATGCAATACATGAGCTAAGTGACTACACAATACTTAATTCTAAGATAAAATGCACTCTGTTTTTATCTGCCTGTGGAAGGTGCACTTAAATTTATTAAGAGAAACATCAAAGCAGAGATGGACTGAATTAGATTTTACATATCAATAGATATCAGCTAATAGCATTTTTCTCCAACCTATTTTCCTATTGAATTCAATGTCAATGGGATCAGGATTTGGTTGAATTTCCCTCTTTAATGTATTCATTGCAAACCATACAGATGACAAAGGAATTTGCATGTCCATGCACAGTAGCCCATGTTATAGTAGAAGACTGAATGATTGTTGCCTATAGGTTAGATGCATTGTCTGTACAAGATCATGCTAAATGCAAAAGGTATAACTGAGAACATTGTGAATAGGATTTTCAAATGGTTCATCACAATGTGTCTTCATCTTCCAAGTTCAATTATATGGTGGTTTAAAATGTCATAGACATATATTAAATGCAGTTAAATTAAAAGATCTATCTCTTTACACAGACCTAAATATGCATTTCATAAAGGCAATCATCTTTTGTCCTCTTTGGTCTTCTGACATGAAGCTGCACTTCTTATAGGCCCTGACGTTGCAAAGCATTCAAGTGTTTTGCTGAACTGAAGATTTCAGAGGAAATTTTAGACTACTGGCATTGTGGTGGTCAAAGAGTGGTGAAAATAAGAAAGATTTTTTGTTTTGTAACCTGGAAACAAAAGCTTCAGTGCAAGAACCTACACCTGTATATAGGCATGTGAAGTTCATAAAAGGTATGATCCAACTACCCATGAAATAAGTGAACATGTCCATGTGGTCCTGCCTGTGAGATGGCAAACTGCATGGGGTTTGTAAATCTAATTATAGTATAAGTAATTACTTGGGGCTGAGATCACAGTCAGCTTGTTTTATAATATAAACATTTGTAAATAATAAATGGTTTAGGTCCTATCAGGTTTAAATTTATGACCAGACCCGTTGTCATCAGTGTAGGCTGTTGAAGGAGTTGGTAGAGCTATATTATTAGTGGCAGTATCTATTGAGTGCTCTTCCAAAGTCTCCTTTTATTGCACTTTAAAAATCATTCCCTAGTTTAGCGAAGATACTACCAATGCTTTTCTATTTTGTTCAATTTTGTGGAGCATACTAATTTTTTTTCCCTCCTTTTTTTTCAAGGGGGTTAATCTTCAAGGATGAAACAGATTACCAGCTTTTGAACCAGTTTAAGTAGAATCTCCAGAAACAAAGCCAGGACAAATAATTATTGGCAGTTTGCAGAAGGCATTCTGTGCCCACAGCTCTGCAGGATACAATTAAAGTCAGTTCACTTGTCTTAATGGGAAACACCTGTAATCTGGAACATGAGAGCAAAAATCTAACTAACCATGCTAGAGACACTGAAAATAAAATCTGAAAATAAAATCTTCTCTCATGTTCCTTCCTTCTTTCATCTGCACCCTTCAGTCTCCAGATTATAACTGGTATCCCTCCTTTATTAAATTATTAATATTAAATCAGAAGAAAACTGGAAACAAAAACATGCTTAATAAAGGCTTGGTTGGAGACCTTCTTTTAACTAGCTATTAAAGTGAATGCAAACCATCTGAAAATGTTTATCATAAATAATGACTTAAAACATTAAAAATATATTGATCTCCAAATTTCTGAGAATTTTTGCTTTTCTGTTGCTTGCTCAAAAAATGCTGGGGACAATGCATTTCTATAGCTATTTTGACAAGTTACTGATAATTTATAGGGCAAGAAATATGTTCTAGATATTCATACACAACACAAATTTATGTAATATTCATAATTTTATTTGGAAAATCCAAATGCATAACAATCATATTTAAGTGCAAACGTAGAATCAGAACACCGGATTGGAAATTAATTCACAGTTTGTAGTGGTCTGCAGCCTTCCTAGCATTGCAGATCACATAAAGTCACAGTTTGAATTGGAAATGCTAGCAGAAATTCAGGAACAAATTTTAATCAAGGCAGTCCCTGGTGAAAAATGAGCCTGCACAGTTTTTGGCTGTATTTATTAAAGTGTTTGTGCACAATTTTGGTCTTTTTCGTCTCTCTATTACTTTTAATTCTATCTTTTCAACAGAAATATCAGGAAGATGAAATCAGAGGGAATAAAATTTGTTTTTAAACAAAGAGTTACAAAGAGGCCATGACATGGCAAGATATTGAAAGAAGGCAATTCCTCAACCCAAAAGTTTTAGAGGTCTGAAAGTAGTGTGAGACTGTGAGAACTACCAGCCAGATTTGCAATGTAATACAAGTTTAAAAATGTTACAGAACATAAAAATACATCTTTTCTACCTAGCTGGTGGATGTTGTGTTAGCTTCAGAATCAAGCTACTGTGGTAACCTGAATACTTTGACTATGCATTCACAACAAAGAAATTGTAAGAAAACTGGCTTTCATCTGACTTTTCATGCATCCAGAAAACAGATTTATTATACATTTTGAAACACTAAAAGGAACTGTTTCT